>NC_067243.1:26847518-27147518 GCF_019924925.1 Ctenopharyngodon idella | reverse complement strand
GATTTTGTATATTTGAGTGAAGTAATGCTTTAAGCCCCCCCAAATAGAAATTGTACAAAATGTATGTATGCATTTATAATATAGTAGTAGCCTGAAGAAATAAACTAGTAAAGTATTATCAAGTAAAATGTATTTATCCTTCTGCAAGGGCTTTGTATGACGAGGTTGCTCAGTCTTCTGTGTATTTTGAGTATTTATTTTACTTAAGTCGTGCTGATCTGGTTAATTTTCTTTTAGGGGATTCTTTGGGCAGGTTCTGATAGTTAGATGGAGTTCTGTCGGCAGAGTTCTATCAAGCCGTGAGCGGGAGTCAAGCCCAAGTATATTGAATTTAAAGGGTTAGTTCACCCAAAAATGAAAATTCTGTCATTTATTATTCACGCTCATGCCGTTCCACACCCGTAAAACCTTCATTAATCTTCGGAATGCAAATTGAGATATTTTTGTTGAAATCCGATGGCTCCATAAGGCCTGCATCGCCAGCAATGACATTTCCTCTCTCAAGATCCATTAATGTACTAAAAACATATTTAAATCAGTTCATGTGAGTACAGTGGTTCAATATTAATATTATAAAGCGACGAGAATATTTTTGGTGCGCCAAAAAAACCAAAATAACGAATTATTTAGTGTTGGCCGATTTCAAAACACTGCTTCAGGAAGCTTCGGAGCATAATGAATCAGCATGTCGAATCCGCAGTTCGGAGCGCCAAAGTCACGTGATTTCAGCAGTTTGGCGGTTTGACACGCGATCCGAATCATGATTCGACACACTGATTCTTACCCGCTGATTCATGCCAATTACATAATAAATTCAAAGATGATCAATACAAAACATCAAATGCCAGAGCCCTTGGTCAAATGTCAGAGGAGGAGCCGAAGGGACTGCAGGGAACCAGCAGGTGGGGATGAGGAACTGGCTGTTTTTGGAAGAGGAAACGGTAGAGCGAGGCTGGGCGCGAACTCTGGAGACACAGGAGAATTCCAGCTGGACAGAATTAGCGGGGGCACAGGTGACTTTGTATCGAGTGAATTTTGTGCCATAATTAAACAAACAAATCCAGAATCCCCAAATTTGCTCGGTAAAAACTACACTGTTCTCAGTGGCGTGCGGTGGTGTTTTAAAATAATAAGGAAAGTGTGTATTATTATTATTATTATTAGACATTTTTTATGTATCAATGCTTAATGTTGTCACATTTTCCTGGTAAAATATACATTACATAAAAAAGGCTAAATACAATTATATTTTATTTTTACACTATGTAATATTCTCTTTACTAAAACCAATAAATAATTGTTTTTATGTATTTTTACATTTATTCCAAAATAATAACAAAATGCATGATGGCGGAAGCTGTACAACACACAAACATCAGAAATTCATTAATCTTAATTTATGATCCTTGCGGCTTTGAGGTTATGCAAGTTTTGGCAGGTTATTTTACATGCATTTAATGTACGTGAATGAATAAAGTGATGAATAGAAATTTGGCAGTTCAATGAAAATTTTGGAATAGCTACAAAAATGAAAATGGGCAAATCTGAGATCACATTAAATAAATAAATAAATAAATAAGCAAATAAATAAATAAATGAATAATGTTTGTGTGTTTGCGTGCGTGTGTGGGTATATACAGTGCCTATCGGCCGCTGGGCACTCCTTTTGTGCATGTTCTTTTATGGGAGAATGCTTATGCAATTTAGCTTATTGGGTTCATATTCTGGTCGCATCTGCTTGCTGGTATATATATATGTATATATGCATCAACAACTTTTTTTATTTAAAAAAAAAAAAAAAAATACTCCACCAGATGCCACTGGAAGTGGTGCAGGATTTGTGCTTGCTCTCTAGCGCTAAATTGATCCCCTAGCATAGCACCATCTGCTGTTTTGGAAGAGGAAGTCGCTCAACTGCATTTGTGAGAAAATCTGCCTGGACACATTTGTAAGAAAGTCGAGCCGAGAGATCTCATAAAAAGGATTGTAACAGACAGGTATGCCAAGAGATCTCACAATTGTAACAGACAGGTATGCATTTATATGCTATAGGTTTGGTGTTTGTTCACAGGTTATATGCATTTTGTAGGATGGTTTGTATTTATTTGTGAAATATTTATTTATATTTGTAAAACACAATACATTTGTTACTCCTCTGCGTTCTCACTCAAACTGGCCTTTGTATTTGCACATTGATTTCTGTTTGTTTGCGAGTCAAGTTTTCCCTTTGCAAAGCAGATTGAGTTTGTTTGCAAAATGCTGGATTTGTTTGTTTAATTATGGCACAAAATTCACTCCGTAACTTTGAACTTGGCGGAACCAGCGGGGACCCAGGAGACTTTGAGCTGGGTGGAACTAGTGGGGATGGGAGAAGAAGGGAAATTACCTCCTCCACCTCAAAATAATTCCCAGAGACCAGGCAAAATATCTTCAGCTGTGGGGGTATGGGCTGGGGCTTCCTTCCATGCCTTTGTACTTTACAGGATCAAGTCCTCTGTCTGTAGTGGGCTCTGGGATCATGCCCCTATACAGCAGGGTGATGGCTGACTGGGCTCTGGATGTGGAGTGGGGCTGGTGACATCTTCCTTGGCGAGGCAGATGGTGAATGGTGATTCGCAGTTCACCAGCACCCACTCCATGAGGGCTTGTGCGCTTGTTCAAACTAGGGTAAAAAAAAAAATGGGCTTAAGGAGAGATCGGGGAAGTTAGTTTGGCTTGCCAGATGGAGAAATCCATGGGTGTGATCCTCGAGGCACTGCTCCTTCTGTTGCAAACAAAGCATCTGGACTGCTGGTAAGTCCATTTTTACTCATTATGAGGGTCCAGTATTCTGTAACCGTTGGTGGCTGTAGAGAAGCACACAATGAAGGAGATCGAAACTAAAAAAGTCTTTATTATAATTCACAAAGGAAAACTAGGGGGAGATAAACTTGGATAACCACGTTAGGCATTCACACACACAAACAATACTGGACAAAGGAACTGATGCATTAACTAATAGAACAACAGTTGAACGAAATCAGTATTCAAATGAAACAAACTGGCACACACTAGAAAACTAGGTCTGGGAGCACATGGCAGAACAACACAATGAACAAAACAATCCTGACACTAGTAATTGCACATGTTTTTTTATTAGTTTTGATTTGATTAGTCAGTGGTCCACAATTTGTGCTAAAGAAAAGTGAGCAGTTTGTTGGAGACAAGCAGACTGTCTAATGTGTGAGGATATGTGATTTTTCTGTATACTCATTCTTTCAGGGATTTTTTTTTTTTCTGTTATACATTTTTGTGATTAAAAAATAAAAATTAAAAAGACTTGTTTCAAATTTATATTGCTGCTGCAGCCGTATCAATAAAATATAATAAAAAAGACACAACTGACACTCCAGAATGACAGTTATTGCACAAAAGAAACACATAAATGGTCTTTATTTATATTCATCTGATGTATTAACAACAGCACTGCTAATGTCTTATAAATTGGCTGTCTTCATTTAGATAACTGTTACTTAATTATAACAATTAGTTTGCACTTGCAAAAAAATTCCAAACTTCCTTGGCCTTACCCACTAAATTTGTATCTCCTGTATGACACATCACTCTTAAAATAGAACTCGCAATCTTTTTAGAAACAGATTCTAGTGTTCTATGAACTGATGTTTAGATGATTTCAGAACATTAAGTGTGAAACAGAAACTTACATTAAACTGTATTGTGAATCGACGACAGAAACTTATTTCATTTGTTCAGTTAAATGTATTTATCCAAACTCTCAAAAGCTTCCTGTTTTGTGTATTTTCTCCATTCATCTGGAATCTCACCCTGTCCCCCAAAGGTTTTATTGTAGTACTTTTCAAGATCTTTCTGGAATCTACACACAAACCACTTCCAGTAGGGCAGTTCAGAAAGGTCAGGGATGATGCTCCACTTTGCATAATCTCCTCCTGCTTTTCTATATTCTCTCCAGGGGACTTTATCATCTGATCCAACAGGATAAAAATATATATTGCTGTTTGCTACTGCTGATGTACAGATATGAGTAGACAAGTTAGATGTATTGCTATAATGAATGCCACTCAGTCCAATACTACGATGGAAAGGAACACTGTGATATCCATCATGGTTTTCTATGGTGTTGGTGCAGGTGGCACCACAGAATGGACACTTGACCCAACAGCACTGACTGAAGTGATCAATCAGAATCTCATCTGGTCTGTCCTTATAGTCCAAATTTACAGGAAAAGTCTTTGTGTTGAATCTACTGCTGATGTCAGACATTATAGCAACTAGCTCTTTCCTTATAACGTCTTCTAGGAGTTTGAAATCATCAACATCTTCAAGTTTCACTCCACTGAGGTCTTTTTCAGAGAAGATCAGCACATCTGAGAGCTGCTGTGTGAAATTCTTCAACCACAAACCAACATCTCCACCGGTCACTTGGACATGTTCAGTAGATTCAAGTGCTGCTTCCATGATTTTCTGCTGCAGGAGTTTAATGTTCTCCTTCATCTTGGGTAAAACACTGACACTGAACTTATCAGTGATGTACTGACTGACTGCATTTGTAATGAAACTCTTGAAGTGATCTCTGGGATAATTAATGTAGTCAGTGTAACTGACAAAATCCTCCTCTTCTGCCAGTGTCTTCAGGATGTGTTTCTCCAGATTTGATCTGTTTCCATTCAGTGATTCACAGTTTGTTCTCATTTCATCTGTCAGATCTCTGGCAGTCTTCTTGTAGACACTCTGCTCAATGGGCTCTTTCAGTTTCTGACAGATGATCTCACCAAAAATAGCAGCTGATGCCGCTCCATGACAGTATTTCTGGAAAATACTATAGTACTCATCTCTCTTCTTCTCCAAATAGAGAACAGGATCATTGGCTTCCTTAAACATTCTTTGTTGGTCAGTGATCATCTTAGAAATAATTTCCTGAATCTCCCTCTTTTCCCAAAACAAATAAAACTCCTTCCTAAGAGTTTCTCCATCGTTTGTTTTCTCCTTGAATTTTAATGCAAGTTCTTTGCTCTTTTCATATAGAGTATTTTCATGATGTGTCCTCTGAGCATCAATCTTTTTCTTTAGGTCTCGCTGCTGAAGAATCTCATTTAATTTCCTCTTTGTTTCTCTCACCATTGTTTCCTGAAGCTCTTTGATTTTGATTTCAAATGATGTTTTCCAGTGAATTAGTAAAGTAGCATCCTTGTCTTTTTCAAAGAATTCTGACATTGACTTTTTCACTTCTTCACTTGTGTCCTTCAGTTCCCCTTGAAGATCATTTTCCTCAACCTCATGAACTGCTTCATTTTCTATTTTGTTGTGTAGTTTGTTCTCAGTTTCCATCATGGCACTACGAAGTCTCCAGGACCACTTGCTGTATTCTCTCTCCAGTTTCCTGTATGCTGAAATCTCCCGAGAATTTCTGAAGCTGAAGATGAATTGTTCCTTCAGTAGAGCATCCCAGAGATCTTTAATACAATCTTTTAAGTCTATCAGCATTATTCCATGTGATTTTGAGGCATGAGAAATAATAGAATCCTTTAGTTCTTGAATATTCTCACAATAGTTTGGGTTTGGTGGAGCCATGGGTGGGCTGCCCTCCCAGAGCTGAGCAAAATACTTCACATTATTCTGAACATCAAATTTAATGACTTCACTGAAAAATTTCACATCGCAGTCTTCCTCTTCAGCAGTGAGTTTTGTCATCTCATCCAGTTTCTCCTGCAGTCGTCTCCTTCCGTCCATGTTTTTTTCTTCAGCTGTGAGATCTGAAACATTCTGATGCACAAACATGCAGCTGGGATTCAGTCTGACCTTCTTCATCCTCAAGAAGGCCTGAACAACAATTTGAAGAATGTCCTGCATCTCAGCTGGATTTTCTCCAAAGATGTTGATCAATGTCAGATTTGCAAGACCAACAACAAATGTGGCCAATTCATTGTCATGGTGTCTTGTTGATCTTCCAGCCAGTTCTAGAGCACGAAGACCCTCGGTATCAACAACCAGAATATAGTCAAAGTTCATCTGTGTTTTCATCTCGTCTGACACTTTGACCAGCTGCATGAAAGCTCCTCTGGTGCACCTGCCAGCACTGACAGCAAACTGGAGTCCAAACATGGCATTCAGCATGGTGGATTTCCCAGAGCTCTGAATCCCTAAAACTGACAACACAAAGACTCTCAGGTCTCCCAGTTTCTGGATGAGTTCATCTAGGACAGCAGAGATCCAGATCACAGGAACATGAGCAGCATCTCCATCCATCAGCTCCAGTGGAAATCCAGAGATCATCATTTCTGCTGCAAGACTCGGGAGGTAAGAGAAGTCAAACTGCAGGTCTTTCTTGTTCTTCTCAACACATTCACATGATTCATAGATCTGACCAATCTCCCTCATGATGTGCTCCAGACCAAATGCTGCTGCTTGAAGTTCCTCAGATATTCTCTCAAGTTCTGTTTGTTCATCTTTCAGTTGTTCAGATTTATCATGATTGTTTTTCAGTTTTAAAACTGCTGACCACTTCTCATCATATTTGTGATGTAGAGAAGAAATTTCCTTTGATGTATATTCATCCAGGAGGATTCCAAGCCATTTAAGAAAATACTTCTTGTTTGTAGACTGTGAGTTCATTTGTTTAAGAAAGAGCTTCATAAACTCACTGATGACAGATTCATACTGCAGTTCACGGATTTCCTTCATACGTGTTTTTTTTTCATTTACTTCGTTTTCTACACTTTCAGCTCGAGGTCGATGTAGGTCTTTGTTTTTCTGACACCATTGATGCCACAGATTCCCCTGACAGGGTAGAAATGATTCTTTGATTTCTGACAGATCTTTATTGCTCAGTAAACTCATCATCTGGTGTGCTGCTTCTTTTCCTTTTCTGCAATCATCATCATCTTCCTCATCTACTCTGATGTCTGAGTGTTTGGACACATGTTCAAGTTTGAAAGTGAAAGATGATCCAGAAGATAAGAGACAATACTTTATTGCTCTTCTGAGTTCTTCAGATACAGCTGACTGATTTCTGTCTTTCAAACCAATTTTATATTTTCCTTGCCGTGTCTCAATGAGAGCTGAAACTTCCTCAGTAAAAAGACAAATGAGTGGCTTTCTGTTCCTGTACAGGTTTTGGATTATTGTTGTGCTTTTGTCATTCCTGTCAAGTTGTGGTAGAAGAACAACATTGACTGAGGCCATTTCAGTGAGGATCTGCAGCTGTTTGTCATGGACTCCTGCATCACCATGTAGATTACAGAATGCAACACAGTCATTGAATTTATCTGTGGTTTTTCCAGATGGGCAGAACCAGGCGATCTCCACCACTCCATCCATCAGTACTCTGGTTTCGCTGCTGCCTGGGCAGTTCCTGTGGAAGAACGTGTCGTGTTTCTCATTGATCAGACTGTTCATCAGCTGAGACTTGGATGAGGACACAGAGCCAAACCTGACAAAAGACACCATTGGAGTTTGTGCCTTGTACACTGGCTGGATTTGACTGATGATCTCATTGTTGCTGTTTTTAATCTTCCAGCTCTTGTTGATTTGTCTAACTGTCCAGAGAGGAAACTTGATCTGTTGCGTGAATGGATCAGGAACAAGCAGAGGTACAGCATACTGACACTTTGACAATTTAGTCACAATCATCTGCTTCAGGAAAGCATCAGCACAATAAAACACAGCCATCTGAACATCCATCGGATGAAAAGGGTAAAATGTTTTGCTTCCATCAACAGACTCACACATTTCCATAAAAATATCAGCATCTATCAGCGTCTTTTCTTCATATGAACTATTGATGTTTGGTTGTGTATGCTCATTGTTCTCATTAACATCAATGTATCTTGCTCTGTAGTTCATCATCAGTAGTTTTTGTAGGAAAGTCTGAATCAGCTCCTCTTCAGCACAAGACTCATGGGACTGTAATGAATGTTTAGTTAACTGAAGAACATCTGCAGCTCTCAGTGTATTCTGTTGTCTGCCTTCAAGATGAAGTCTGTGAAGTAGATGCTGTACTTTTTGAGTCTTTTCCTGTAGGTGTTGATCTGAACTGACTCCTGCTGTTCCAATGGCCTCGGTTTTTCCCTGTTGAATAAATACACAACATTAAATTTATTTTAACATATTTAGTTTCAGATAGCTTAGTAGAACCATTATTTTCAGCAAAAGTGAATAAATATCAATGATTTCACATTATCAATGATTTAAAAGGTCTTAAAACGCATTCTGTAGTGATACTAATTTACACGCGTTTGTTCAACATTGATTGGCAGTCACTGAATTTAAGTACTCAAGACAGTTCTATTTCAACATTGACTGCGCTAGTTTGCAGATGGCTACTGAATAAAATGCAGAATTTAGTGCTGAAATATCACAAAAGTGGCACAACTGTTCATTGAATTCTCCCCCTAGTGTTAAATGTACAGTATATTCTTCAAATACATTAGTTGAGTCTATAAAAGTCATTTTTGAGTCATTTTTTAAATCAATTCATAGTCTCTGTCAAGAATAAACACCCATAAATAAGGGTGAATGCTAATATAAATGTATCAGGTTTTGAGTTAGTTAAATAACTAACTACACGTGCCAAACAGATTTCCTAACCTTATTGCCTTATTTGAATATCATTAATAAACAACTTTAAATTATCATTATCTGTGGTCCTCTATGTCTAACTGAGCATTTTTTGTAAATAAACTAGATAAAATGACTAGCCTCCTCAGAGATGGAAACATTACCAATCTTCTTCTTGGTAATCTTAATCTCCCCACTGATATATCCCCATTTATTATGCAGCCAATACCTAATATGCATACTTCACACACTCACCATGTGCTTTTCTCCAGTCTCTGATGTTGTGGTGTCCTCCATTGTTCCTTTATCATCTGTGGTTTCTTCTTTTTTTAAGAAAGAGGAAATAAATGATAATATATTTTAATAGATTTGAAAAATTATTAATAATTTAATTCTACTTGTGATGTGGTTGTGAGATGGTCAGAATTTTTACTTGGTTGGAAAATAAACCTTTTCCCAAGTAGGTTTAACCTATAAATACATGGATGATTTATGATTGCTATTCCATACATCAGTCAACCCTGCAAGTACATCTATCACAAATTGATTTCCAGATAATCTTAAAAAAATTAAGCATTTTAAAGACACAATAGAAAAAAAAAACTCTCAGGTTACACATGTAACCATGGTTTCCTGAGAAGGGAGAAGTCTCTGTCTAGAGGACACTTTAGGGAATGCCTCCAGCGTGACCAGTATCTGAAGCATGTGTTTAAACGCGTCAATGTCATTGGCCGACAACTGACGACGTCACTACTGGTGCAACTGTTAGTATAAAAGGGCACCTGTATTAGACGTCATCAACTTCTTTGTCTGAAGGAGACGTAGACAGACAGGCCCGATGCATGGTAGAGAGACACAGTGTCTCCCAAAGAAACTAAAGACCAAAGGTCTAGTAATGCCAGCCTCTATGCCAGACATTATCTTTAAGGGAATACTGGCAAAGAAAAACAATGGTTCCCTCGCCTGCCACTCATGACCTAAGGGAGCTGTCTACTTAAGTGTAGGGTTGGGAATCGTAAGAAATGTTCCAGTTCCGGTTCTGCCTAACGATTGCAGTTCCGATTGCGGTTCCATTAAAATGATTAAATAAACAATAAAAAATAGTAGTAAGGGGAAAAAATGCACAATACTCAACTCAAACAGTCCTTTTTGTGTTTATTATACTTGTAAAATGAGTTTAACAGATTGCAAATTCCTTAACACTTTACAGTAAGGTTCATTAGGTAACATTAGTTAACTACATTAACATGAACTAATAATGAACTGCATTTCTACAGCATTTATTAATCTTTGTTAATGTTAATTTCAACATTTATTAATACATTATTAAAATCAAGAGTATTTGTTAACATTAGTTAAAGCACTGTGAAGTAACATGAACATACTATGAACAGCTGTATTTTTAAACTAAGGTTAACAAAGATTAACAAATAGAGTAACAAATGTATTGCTCATGGTTAGTTCATGTTAGTTAATACATAAATTAATGTTAACAAATGAACCTTATTGTAAAGTGTTACCACAAATCCAACACAAATAAGATGCTTGAACACACATGTAAGATCCAGACAGGTGAAACAGAATATTTTTGTAAGCTGGATTCATAAAGACTTCACTTGTTTCTGAAAGAATGATTCAGTGATAGATACATTTTTAACAGTAATTTGTTGCCACCAAGTGGCGTAACAATGCAATCGATACAGTCATTATTTGAAGCACCCAGTTACTTTCAAAAGGTGACATTCTATTAACGTAGACATCAGCGTTTATTTCTGAAAAAAATTAACTTATGTATACTTCTGTGATAATTGGAATATTTGTTACACAGAAATGATACTGTGTGTTTGAAAAGATTGTTTGTGAAGCTGTTTATATCTAAACATGACAACTGCTCTCTCTAGATCAGCGGCAGTGCGAATGCAGATTTGAATGTTGTGATTTTATTTTTGTCAAAGGTTTAATATACACGAGCGAATCATCATTTAAGAATTAGATCATGTGGGTGATAAAATCAAGAACGCAATCTTTTAAAGATTAATCGTGCAGCTTTTGTGCATCTCTTTCTCTGCATTGATAGCTGACATTTATGAGTATCGCGATTTTCAGGGAATTCATTGATATAATATTCATGAGGTGAGACGCCTCTATTAAAGGATACGCTCCTCGCCAGAGTCCTGCACGGGCCCTGTTTGATAAACCCGCACCTGCCCCGCACCCGCAGTTATTAACAGCACACCCGACCCGATATCCGACAAAAACAATAATTTTAGCCCGCACCCGTTTGACGTAAAAACCGCAACCCGACCCGCACCCGCATTAAATCTCATCATGAGGTAGACAAAAATCATTTTCTCATGTAGCCTAACACAAGCAATAAAACCAACATTCTGTGTCACTGCATTTAATTAAACATTGTGTTAAACAACACAAGTAAATATAATAGAACAAAATGTTGTAGTTGGCCTATTTTTTATATTTGATCAGATTCACTCTGCATTTAAACGCGGTTGTCTCTTCTGAAACTGAGCATTGTTTACCTGTCCTCTGGTCCTCTTTGTAGCAGCGCAAAAAATATTTTAAAACTTTTATTCAAATTGTGAATAGCCTATATTAAATACACAAAGTGAGCAAAGCGCACTCGCTTTAATATAAATCACTACAGCCTTCAGTCAGGTGCCACACGATTGGCTACAATGCTTAGCGCTGCAAATCGTGCTGTAAGCCTTTAATGGTCTTCAGACAGAGCGTGAACACAAATAAGCACTGGACCATTTGAAAGCAGCTGTCAAATGCACCGAATTGAGTTGGACTAGTCTTGGCTATTGGACCCGCAGTCCACCCATGCCTACTGCACGTCCGACCCGCATCCGCATCCGCACCCGCACCCGACACGTAAATATTATTCCACCCGTTACATTAAATTTGGCGGGTCACCAGTCGGGTACCCGCCTGCGTACAGGACTCTGCTCCTCGCACTTCGCCCACCCATCACACCAGAACTGTTTTCGAAGCCGAAACTTAGGAATTTTGCATGGTTCCGGTACTTTTCAAAAAACAATGGATAAAAACCCGCCATTGGGGGGTAACGGGGAGGCATGAACCTTATATATATATATATATAGGGATCTGCTTTAAACCCTAAACACCATATGGGAGCATTTTGGCACAAGGCTAGCACTCCTGAATTAAGGGTGCTCAACCAGTGAGAAAGGGATGCAAAGCTCAGGCAAAACCACTTCTCACCAGAGCCCAGAGATGGGTTCTCTGGGGAGCTGATGACTCAGCAGAAAGACCCTCTGAGTGAAGGGGAGTCCAATGCTCATACAAGACTGTGGTCCAGGGACGATAGAAAAAATATAGAAACCCTAAGGGAAAGGTGAACTCGCCTACTACAGGAAACAGCTGCAAAGTGTTAGGCGTGTTATAGTCTCCGAAGTCTGCCTGAGCCGGAACAATGTGTGGAGAAGAGAAGACATCCCAGTAACGGGGGGATGCACAATAACACAATAACCACTGCAGTCTGGGAATCATCTCAAGCTGTCTTGTGGGAGCAGAGGACCTTCTTACAGAACCCCAAAGGGGAGGCCCAAGCTCAACCAAGCTATAGATCTCCAGAGCACATGAAGAAACTGCTTAGGGGCCTGTTTAGGGGTTTCTACTTCACTGCTAACACAAGGGAGCCACCTGATTAAAACCCACTCTAGGAGAGACAGCTATGATCTTGCGGATATGCTAAAGTTTGCATTCTAGGGAAGCTGCCAATTAAAAGAACATGAAATAACAGGGAAGGCAGTTTCTCTAGATAAATGAAGGAGGATTGGGGAGGCAGCTACAACTTCACTACCACAAGGGAGTCACCTGCTTATATAACCCCAAATCACAGGGAGGCAGCTGCGATCTTGAAACTTAGTTCTTAAGGTGGAGTGTCACATTTATCACAGTGGCCCACAGAGAGTGGACACACTTGATGTCACTGTCCAGACTGAGCTCAGGTAAGCAGAGGCCTCAGAAGAATGACTCTCTATAATGAGAGGAGGCCAGACTGTTGCTTGGCAGAGTGTTTCTTAATGATATTCACGTTCACACATACACAAAAAACGAATGCTGAAGTCATCAATTTCTTTTGTCATCTAATACAGGTGCCCTTTTATACTCACGGTTGCACCAGTAGTGACATCACAGACTGTTGCCGGCCAGTAACATTGTCGCATTTAAACACGTGCTTCAGACACTAGTCACGTTGGAGGCGTTCCCCAAAGTGTCCTCTAGAGGATGCAGTGTGAGTTCTCATTCGAAAGGGATGAAAGGGAATATAATATATAATGGTACATTTTGATGTTTCATTTGTCACTTATCAAAGTGATAATGCAAAAAGGATTGAACAGAATTCATTTCTTCTATGTGAAAATATTAGACATATTTGGCTGTCAAAAACACATTGAGCAACACATAAGAAAACATAATTCACAAGAAAATGTACATTGTTGACTTATTTAACACCTGTTATTGGTTTAATTGTACAATACCAGTCGTGGTATTCCACCCTCAATACCACGACTGAGGTGAGACCCTTGAGCAAGGCACCGAACCCCCAACTGCTCCCCCAGGCGCCGCAGCAAAAATGGCTGTGTTCACGGTGTGTGTGTTTGTTCACTGGTCACTGCTCTGTGTGTGCACTTGGATGGGATAAATACAGAACACGCTACATATTACGTCACTTCCTTTACGCTCCGCATCTACCAAGGTGGCCTGTTCAGCGACACTGTTGATGATTTTGCACATGAAGTCTCAACAGTTAAAAAGCAGATGGAGGCTATAAAACACATCTTGCCTTGGCGCAGGTCAGCTTCTATCTCCTGATCCCCGAAGCAGTAAGCCTGGACCAGCAGCCAGACCTCAACAACGGTCCACTCACAGGAAGGTGGTACCGCCAGCTCGTCAACAAGCTACTAATACTCCTTTTCCACCAGAATGGTTCATGTTCCGGAGCCAAAGCCTGTTCTCAGCCAGACAAACTGGAGCCTGTCGTGAACTGGCCACGTTTCCACAGACTTGAGGAACAAACGGTGATGTAATGTTACTATGTGTTGTTTACCTGCCTATAACCAGTCAAAAAAAAAACAAAAAAAACATTGCACATCCCAGTGCTTGTGCAGGCAATGTGGCACTTCTGTTTTGCTGGTGTGATTGTAGTGAACCGCTAGCTCACATTTATTTCCAGACACCCCCAAGCAGACAGCTACCACACGGTCAGCAAAAGAGCAATTTCCTCTTTCACTGTGTCAGGCATTGAACAATGGCAACAGATCCTGGATGGACACAAACATATTGCCTCCTCAAGTTTTGCTGCACCAGCTCCCCTCTACAGATCAGGTAGCCGTGACAAACCACAAGGAGGCCCAGCTTCCTCAACCGTTACCGGCCTCTTCCACAGTAGACACCCAGAACAAGGTAAGCACTTTAACACACCTTACACCATGAACACTAAGGGACACAAAGTCTCCCGGTGTGGTCACAATGCTGCCCCACCTTGGGAGCGTCGAACATAGTTCTTTTAGTGCTGCTGTTATGGAGTTTAGATGCGTGGTTAACACTCGCCAACCCTTCACGCTAGCTTCCCAGGAAAATTCGGCTCGGCTATGTGATTAAATTTGGTGGCGTTCTTTCTACTTCAGTACCTGGAGCACCTTCCCCGACTAGGACTTCAGGTCAACTGGGAGAAGAGCAAGTTCTCCTCTGTGCAGAGCATCTCTTTTCTCAGTGTAGAGTTTGACTTGGTCACAATGACAGAGGTTCTTTCAGAAGACCAATCTCGTTCAGTGCAGACATCTGGAACTTCCATGTCTTGTCCCTAGACAGAACGAGGAGGAATTCTGAGGGCTATCATCAGCGGTGATAGACACTATTACTAAAGCCATAGCCCCCTCAACAATGAAGCTGTATGCTTTGAAGTGACTCTTATTTGTCGCTTGGTGTTCTTCTCAAGGAGAAGACCCACAGAGATGTGGTATTAGGTCGGTACTGTCCTTCTTCCAAGAGGGTCTGGAGAGACACCTATCTGACTCCATCTTGAAGGCGTATGTGGCTGCAATAGCAGCCAATCAGAACACAGTGAATGGCAGATCAGTGGGGAAGCACAACCTAATTATTAGGTTCCCAAGAGGTGCACGGAGGCTGAATCCTCCAAAGACACACCTCGTCCCCTTTTGGGATCTCTCGGTGGTCTTACAGGCCTTACAGAAGGATCCATTTGAACCCTTAAAGTCAGCAGAGCTTAGTGCCTTCTCTATGAAGGCAGCCCTTCTGACTGTGCTCATTTCTGTTAAAAGGGTGGGAGACCTTCAAGCCCTCTCTGTTGATGACATTTGCCTAGAGTTTGGGCCGGCAGACTCTCACGTGGTCCTGAGAACCCAGCCCGGCTAAGTGCCTAAGGTTCCCACTACCCCTTTTGGTGATCAAGTGGTAACCTTGCAAGTGATCCCTCCTAATGAGGGAGACCCAGCCTTATCTAGAAGATCAGATCAGTTCTTTGTCTTGTTTGTGTGGAAGGGAAAAGCTGTCTCCAAACAAATAATGGGCCACTGGATTGTGGATTCTATTCTCACAGCTTACCAGGCGCAAGGCTAACCATGTCCCCTGGGAGTGAGAGCTCACTCCACTAGGGGTGTCAACAGGCTACTATTACCCCTTTTCCACCAGAATGGTACATGTTCTGGAGCCAAAGCCTGTTCTCGTCCAGACGAACTGGAGCCAGTTGCAAACATGTTCCCACAGATTTAAGGAACAAATTTTGACGTAACGCTACTATGTGTAGTTTACCTGCCTGGGACCACACCCTGGGCATTGGAAGGTTGCGAGTGGGTTGAATCTATTTGTCATTGGCATGCTTTGCTTGCCAGCATCTGCGGCATCACAGTTCAGGGAAAAGCTGTGGCATTTAGTATAGGGACCCCTAGTGACTGTTTGAAGAACCAACAAAATCAGCCAAATGTTTACTGTTGTGCTGTGTGCGTTAATAGCACTGTGTACAAACAAGACCAGGTTTAGAAAAGAAGTATACTAATGGCACAGCTGAATAAACCTATATTTTGTAAGGGAATTCTTCATTGTGTTTTTGACACAAGCTTTGGTGTTAAGTGTAACAACAGTGTAGCTATTCTATTGATAAATTCTGTATGATTCAAGCAGAGTTTAAATGAATCACACCTGGAATCTATAATATGTTAATGTGATTTCTTATAGGTTCAGTGAATAGGTAGTATAAAGATGATGCAGAAGTCTACTTTCACTTCTTGAAATGTACCTCAACATCAGGAGCGGGTTCCTGCTCAAATGATAACTGATAATGTAGAAAAATATTGGTAAATGATACATCAGTCAGTCTCAATTTTCATCGGTCAAGTGTTATATAAATATCAGTTTCTTTTTGAAATGTAAGAGTTTAAGATTTATTAAACAGGGCAAATTGGCATCAGAGCACAATTCCAAAAAAGTGCCGATGGGAGTGGAAAGTTAAGATCTGCTGAAGACGTGCAAATTAAAGGATTAGTCCACTTTCAAATAAACTTTTCCTGATAATTTACTCACCCCCATGTCATCCAAGATGTTCATGTCTTTCTTTCTTCAGTCGAAAAGAAATTAAGGTTTTTGATGAAAACATTCCAGGATTATTCTTATAGTGGACTTCAATGGCCTCCAAATGGTTGAAGGTCAAAATGACAGTTTCAGTGCAGCTTCAAAGGGCTTTAAACGATACCAGACGAGGAATAAGGGTCTTATCTAGCGAAACGATCTGTCATTTTCGAAAAAAAAAAATACAACTGTATATGTTTCATATAAACAAACGTTCGCCTTCTAAGTGCCTCCGCCAAAACCGCATTTCCGCATTCTCCAAAATGCTTACGCTGTATGTCCTACACCTTCCCTATACTACTTACGGAAAAAATTTAACTGGCGCTGCGTTCGTTCCGTAAGTTGAATAGGGAAGGCGTAGGGCATACAGCGTAAGCTTTTTGAAGAATACAGAAATGCGGTTTTGGCGGAGGCACTTAGAAGGCGAACATTTGTTTATATAAAGCATATATAGTTGTATTTTTTTCGAAAACGACCGATCGTTTTGCTAGATAAGACCCTTATTCCTCGTCTGGTATCGTTTAAAGCCCTTTGAAGCTGCACTGAAACTGTCATTTTGACCTTCAACCGTTTGGAGGCCATTGAAGTCCACTATAAGGAGAATAATCCTGGAATGTTTTCATCAAAAACCTTCATTTCTTTTCGACTGAAGAAAGAATTTTCATTCAGAAGTGAACTAATCCTTTAAAGGACACATATGCAGCCAGATCTTTTCCATAATGACCAACTCAATCTACCAAGAGCAGCGCAAATTAGCGTGTGGTTTAAGAAATGCTTTTATTTTTTTGGGCTGTTAAATAGTTTCGCAAATACCAGTAAATTGACTAGCGCAAACCTTAGTAAATCACCTTGCGTGATTCATTTAAATACTCTCCTCCCATAAATTTTGCATCTGAAAAGGAAACTCCTAATGCATATGCAATAAGATCAGTTAAGTAATGTAAATGTAGTTATGTAAAACAGGCATAGGAAATTGTTAAGGGTTGAGGGTTAAGGGTTGCCTGACTTGATTACTTTTTAGCCTAGTTTATTTATGAAAAGCAGGGACAAGTGTGTCAGAATATTTGAATCTATAAATGTATGGTTATTGAATATTGAATCAAAATGTTAGAATAGCATCAGGAGGAAATATCAGAAAATATATCAGAGGAAATATCAGAACATCAGAAAAAAGTCTTCTTACCACTTTGAAATGTACCGTCGTTCAAGTCTTCTGTCTGTCTTAATGCAGTTTTGTATATATCTCCAGTGTAGCACTGCTGTTGATTCTCATTAAATAGACAGTCAATCTTTTTCATCAGTTTTTTAATCTCAGATAACTTGTTCATCAGCTTGCTGCAGGTGTGATATCTTCCTCCACATTTCTCCAGTATCTCCAGAGCAGGGGTTTCCTTCAGATCATCTTTTATAGTGTCACGCTCTTCTTTCGTCTCATAGGTGAAGAGAATCATCACAAAACGAAGAACTCTGTCACCAAATACTTTCTGTAACCATTCAAGGCCCATCTTATCAGCATCTGTTAACTGGTCCAGTCGTACAACAAAGATGAAGGCACTGATTTCATTTTCATTCACTAGTTGACCAATGTGATCCACACAGTTTGGGTAAAGTTCATCCTCATGTAAGCCAGTCATGTTGATCAGTGAAACGTAATGGTTTGATATCTTTATCTTTAAAGGAACAATCCTGGATATTTCTACATTTTCAATATTCAGGTTTTCTTTCAGTAGAATGTTGTCTTGACCACAGTGGATTGCTGAAGTGTTTCCAGTTAATACAATAGTTAAATTGGGAAATATGTTATCTAAAATAAACAACAAAGAACTATTGTTAAAGACATCAATTTGCCATATCATAAGAAGAATAGTTATTCATCAGTTTGAAAAATCAGATATTGTTGTTTTCTTACCTATGCTGTTTACTGATGAATCAGAGTCACATAGTTCATGTGTTTCACTCATGTCTGCTTGACCAGCAGTATTCCCTTCTTCTCCAAGCTGTTCATTATCCTAAAGAAAAATTACTTATCATTATCTTATATGATCTTTTAATTTAGCCAATATACCTGTATAGAGTAGAGTGCTCTTTGCAGTCATTTGTCATTTGTTTCTGATACTGCATATCATGTTTATTTAGGGTGTGTTGTAGTGTTGTCAAAAGTACAGACTGCGATACCAAGTCGGTGCTAAAATTTAAAAATTATGAAGCTGTTGAGTGGATTCCTAAACACCACCGAATTGCCTTTGTGTTCACGTGCTTATCAGATATGTCTGTGATTGGCTACAATGATCAATGCACGGGAGCGTTTGAAAGTACATGGAAGTGTTTGAATTTGAAAGCGGGAACATTTAAAAGCAGGTGTCTATCAGCGGACCGGTCCATTGATGGACACCTGCTTTCAAACGCTCCCGTGTGTATCTATGTAAGCGCTTGGTGAAGAGCGTCATTGATGTCTATTTACAACATGTTTTTGAAGCGTTGATCATTGTAGCCAATCATATTTTTAAAATTTCAGTAATGACTTGGTATCACGGTTGATACTTTTAACAACACTAGTGTGTTGTCACTTGTAGTTTGGTTCTCTTGGTTCCTTTCATCTGGACCATAAAAGAAAATTATACATTTAGTCCTGGTTCGTTTCGCGTTCACGATGTCATTTTTAACACCGAACCTAAAGACACAAAACAACAGCTTTTATGATGTATATTTTGAGACAGAACTTACCAAACATCCAAAACAATGCTGTGTCCCAGGCTAAATGCACTCATTGTATGCGTGTACAAATTATGGTATTTTACCAGCTGAGAACTTGTGTCATGAAGAGTTTACAAAGTGTGTAAAACAGCAGCAGAAATTCCTTGGTCACACACAAAACTTTGATCCCTGCTGTGTTCATATTTCAGTTAAACTGCACCAGAGTTATTTTGAAGCGTATTAACACACTTGTAGTTTGGTTCTCTTGGTTCTTTTGGTCTGGACTGCACTAGAGTTTGCTTGGAAGTGGACCGAGACCCTTCTTTTCAGTGGCCTAGGTCCTCTTGTTTGGTGCGCACCAGGGTTCAGATGGCAGCGTTCACACTTATTCAAATGAACCACACTAACAGAGAAATCGCACCAGGCTTCATTTTAATCAAACCAAACCTGCCAAGTGTGAACACACCCTTAGATTCAGTAAGGTCATCTACCTCTTGATTTGACTTGTGTTGAGTTTGGTTGATGTCGTCTTTGGTGTTCTGTCCTTCTACAGCAGGAAAGCTGTCCATTTCTGGAGAAGTGTCCAGGGCAGCGTCTAGATTTGGATCTGTTATATCACTGGAGACTAGAGTAAATAATAAAACAGATCAGGAGCCAGTTGCTACAAAGCCCTTAAATGAAGAAAACCCAAAGTTATAAGGTTAAGGGTACACGAGAACACTGTATTGTGATGAATAGAATGAAATTATTTGAATGTGGGTATGTTTAGCATATATGCCCCCTGTGGGTGAGTGGGTGCTCCCTAATGAAATTAATGTGTACAGGTGATGCATGTGGAGCTGACTATTTAAGGAATGTTTGAGTACTGCTCAGGGACGTGCTGGGGGAGTTTTTGTGTGTGGGAGCTCTCACTTGTGGGGAACGTTAAACGGCTGCTCGGGACAATTAGTTTCTCCAGCGGTGAAGATAGTCAGTTAGTGGAGGGTACATATTTCAGATAGTTAGGGGTACAACTTCTGGCTAGGAGAGCTGCGAAGACATTAACTGACATGGGTCAGTTCATCATGACAGCGTGGTTAGAATTTCTTGAGGCGGAGTTGGAGCTGTTTTTGTTAAAATTTGGCGCTGTTATTAATAGCTAAGGTTTTTGTGCAGGATTGAGTGTGTAGATTTGGGGTTCCACGCAGTATTCACTCCGATCAAGGTTGCAACTTTGAATCGATGTTACTGTATTTACAGAGTTGTGTAGCTTGCTGCAGATTTATAAAACAAGTGTATATGTACAGTGTATACTGTATCAGTGTAGGCAGCGTCAGTGATTGTAATGGCTTCTATTTGCTTTTGACATCACACTCACATCCAGCGTAGGTAAATGTCAGCTGTTAAGCAACTGTGGGTGGGACCTATGGTGCGATGATGTTTAACTATTCGTCGATGTCTTGCTCTGGGGGCAGGCATATGCAAATATATTTGCCCGTATGACATCACAGATCCCGCAATAAAAAACGAGCCATTTTTTAAGCTTAATTAATTAAATGCTTTGTTTATAAAGAGGAGGGTGTTTTAAGCTCTAAAACTTGGAGGATGTTTTAATGGTTCAATGGCCTCTTTGATTTCTCATGTCATGACCCCTTTAGGGGTTTTCATGCAACGGGTTACTTATAATATTAGAGGACTTACATCTGTGAAATCTTCAGGTTACTATCTAGTCACCCACTGGAGATAATCAACCTGAAAGTGGAGGAAATTATACAAAAAAACTGCACTTTCTGACCACATTACAATAAGAGAAAGTCTTAAACCTGAAATGTTCTGCATGCACGCTGCAATTATACTAGGTACCCTCTAAAAAATTTTAGACTTAAACCCTTCCTGTCAAAAACTGAGAATAACTTTTGGATTAGGCTCTCAGTCTAGGGAACAAGAATGTGCAAATGTTTCTGTATGTCCATGTATTTCTAGACATCAGTTTTTGTTCCAAGGAGCATTAGGACCATATGGAGCCCCGCACATGACATGCAAGAAAAATAAATAAATCGTGCACACAATTTACTAATTCATTCCCTCGTTTTAATAAATCGTGCGCAGGACTTAATAATTCGTTCCCTCGATTTACTAAAATGTGCGCACAATTTACTAATTCATTCCCTCGTTTTAATAAATCATTCCTTCGATTTACTAAATCATGCGCACTATTTACTATTTCGTTCCCTCGATCTATAAATCATGCGCATGATTTATAAATCGAGAGAATGAAATAGTAAATTGTGTGCACGTTTTAGTAAATCGAGGGAACAAAATAGTAAATCGTGCGCACTACTAATAGCCTACTATTTTTTTCCTGCATGTCATGTTTGGGGCTCCATATTGAAGTTCCCTAAAAACATCTGTATAACTAAATTTTGTTGCATTCCATGACACAAAGATGGCCACCGTAGTTATAGCAAGAAAAATAAAAAGTTAACACTTTACAATTTGTTATCATTAGTGAATGTATGATCTAACATGAACTAATAATGATCAATGCACGACAAACGCACTCTTGTGCAGTACACAAGAGTAAATAATAACAAGAGTTTGTTGTTAATCACCAACAGAACAGCAGCTCCAGACAATCAAAACCCAGTGTACTTACATGAGCGGGATCAAAGCAGCCTCCATGTCTGTTTTCAGGCCTTCCCGCTTAGCTCTCTCCAGCGCTGGAAAGCTTTTCTAATATTAAAGGGTTAGTTCACTCAAAAATGAAAATTCTGTCATTTATTACTTACCCTCATGCCGTTCCACACCCGTAAGACATTCGTTAATCTTCGGAACACAAATTAAGATATTTTTGTTTAAATCCGATGGCTCCGTGTGGCCTACATAGGGAGCAATGACATTTCCTCTCTCAAGTTCCGTAAAGGTACTAAAAACATATTTAAATCAGTTCATGTGAGTACAGTGGTTCAATATTAATATTATAAAGCGACGACAATATTTTTGGTGCGCCAAAAACCCCCAAAATAACGACTTATTTAGTGATGGCCGATTTCAAAACACTGCTTCAGGAAGCATCGGAGCATAATGAATCAGCGTGTCGAATCATGATTCGGATCGCGTGTCAAACTGCCAACGGCTGAAATCACGTGACTTTGGTGCTCCGAACAGCAGATTCGATACACTGATTCATAACGCTCCGAAGCTTCCTGAAGCAGTGTTTTGAAATCGGCCATCACTAAATAACTCGTTATTTTGTTTTTTTTGGCCCTCCAAAAATATTCTCGTCGCTTTATAATATTAATATTGAGCCACTGTACTCACATGAACTGATTTAAATTTGTTTTTAGTACCTTTATGGATCTTGAGAGAGGAAATGTCATTGCTCCCTATGTAGGCCTCACGGAGCCATCGGATTTAAACAAAAATATCTTAATTTGCGTTCCGAAGATTACAGAAGGTCTTACAGGTGTGGAACGGCATGAGGGTAAGTAATAAATGACAGAATTTTCATTTTTGGGTGAACTAACCCTTTAACACAGGTCCTAAAGCGCTTGCCCAGTCATAAACCTTCATTGCAGTGATATTATTATGAGCTGTTTTGTATTGTGTCTCATCTCTCATTCTGCAGTTTCTTTTTTTATTTTCAAATCTCCCTCTTGCTCGTTCTGTCTCCTCGACTGTCATACGCCCCCTAATGCTGATTGGTTAGACATTTGTTGTTGGTATCGGCCCGACTAACTTCCAAACAGTGGATTTGAAACAATACTGAGTCCACCTTTGAAAGCAACAACACTACAGGATATTTTATTACCCCACTAAATTTTGCCCTGTTTCGTTCCTATTTCCTTAATGAACTTTGTTCATATTATCATAGGAATCACTTGAACTGCATGTCTGAGCTCTGTATCATGATTTTATGTATTTCAAAGACATTTAAAACTTAGTTAACCCATCCAGATAACATATCCAATTTATACTTCTTAATGTATAACATGCAAATAACTGTTATAGTGTACTGATGTGTTTTTATACTAAATACACTATAATGGATTAGAAAAATTTAAAAATATAGAATTGAATATTTAAAAAATAATTCATCTTTAATATTTAATTAAATGCATTTATCTTGAGATTGTTGCTTTGTATCTCACCTGTGTTGTCGGTGGAAGACATGTTGATGTTTTCTCATCAGATTTCAGTCTTCTGATCACCTTCTCTGATTCTGCGGATCTCTCCAATAATTTAACTAAGGAGGATTAAAGTGATTTTTATAGTGACAAAAGTGAGACTTCAGTTCCGTTTTCACAAGAAAACTGCATCCCAAAGAGATTGCGGTGTCCTATTTTCATGTTCTGTTAAACCAAGAGAAGTGTTTATTGCTGATTGTATTAAGATTGTACTAGATAACTGTTTAAACAAAATCTGAAACATTAAACACAAATTTGATCAACACAAATTGTTAATATTTGTTACCTAGAGGTCTGTCTAAATTCTGAATGCACTATTTAGGCATCACAACATTTCTGATTTCTTATACTAGCTACAAACATACAGAATCTGAATTGCAAATATTTAATATGATAAACAACCTTAAATACAAAGCCATTACATACATAATAAACTCATCAATTATGTTCATTTGTACTTCCATTTCAAATAACAAACCATAAAAAGGCTTATAAGAAATATGATACAACCTTTATGAAGATTTCTCCCATTGCTTAGTTCAAGAAAACAAAAAGACATCTGTGTGTAAAAGTCAGATCAGAATCATGTTTCTGTGATTAATGTTTAACTCAGGGTTAAAGTTCTTCTTCACAGGCATTATAGAATTATGGTGAGTATTGAGGTGTGGTTGTTGATCATTAAGCGGAATATTTTTCATTAGAGCTAAATTTAAGATTAAAATAAATATACAGAAGACTATTTTCCATCCTTTCTTCTTTTCTTTCTTTTTGTAGGTCAGCCATTCAGTATACCTATCAGATAATAAATATGGCATTAAAAATAATATTTTGGACCTGAACATTTGAAGTGTAATTATATTTATTATAGAGATTTCAATGATAAAATTAAGTGGCAAATGTGTCCAGTTGAAATAGTCACTGCTTAAGTATGAACATGTTAAAATATAGCCACTAAAAATGGAACACTGTAATGCATTGTTTTTATTCCATTTGTGCAATTGTGCACATGTTTTATGTATCAAAGATACAGTCATTATTATACTCAGGGTCATCACGAGCATGATGCGAGGTCATGGGTTTGCAGAGTATTGCATTTGCTAGGACACTTTTTTATTTGATCTTATAGGCCTACATGAACATTTTTATGGAGCCCCTAAAGGGACATGGTGGTGGAAAAAATTTGGGATGGAAGAAAAAATATTTTTCTTTTGCGTTCCACCGAGAAACTTTGCGTTCCTTTGCAAAACTTTTGCACTCTCTCGTAAATATATTTGCGTTCTCTCGCAGACTTTTGTGTTCTCTCGCAAATATTTTGCATTCCCTAGCAGAACTTTTGCGTTCTCTTGCCAATATATTTGCGTTCTCTTGCAAAACATTTGCTGAAATGACATGTCGAGAGCACATTATTGTAATGCACGAGAACATCCATGAATCTCCCATCCGTGGATTTCCTTCATTCTCACACAAAACTGGATGTGCTTTCTCCAATATACAGTAGGCCTACGGTGCTCTTATGAACTGACCTCCTCTCTCACTCAGATGTGTGCGCTCAAACTGTCCTGTGCACTCACGAATCTCTCCGTGCTCTTTCACAAGAAACCGTTTAATCCATTGCTTCTGGATAAAACATCAAAAGTTATCAATCAATCAGAATAGACAACTGACCAATTAAAATGCTACACGGAATATGACTGAGAGTGAATTGCACCTGGAATTCCTTTACAATTTAATAACATTCAATAATGTTAATAAATGTATCTCAGAATTGGCTCAGACTGGGGCGCTTGGATGATTTGTAGGTGTGACCAGAGCAGTATTTTCTGTATGGTTAGATGCAGATGACCCTGGGATTTGCACCTAAGGAAATACAAGAAAAGGAACACAGGTTTTGTGGTACAATGAAAAGACAGAGACATGTTGTCCAATTTAACAACAACAACAACAACAACAAAAAATCAACCCAGAATCATCATAATCATCATATACCCACTAACAAGTTTATTATAACAATAATATTAAAACTCACAATATTATAAGAGCATTTCTCCAGACATCATATGCGAAGGCCAAATCAAGTCAAAACCAACTTTGCAAAACTAAAGAAATGCTGAACCTTCCCCATCAAAAGATATGTATAACATACACAAAAATGTAATTACAAAAAAAAGCTGCAATGCTAAAGCTTACCGTAGGGTTGGCAAACTAACTGAAAGAAATCATGCTCTCAACCACACATGTGTGCATAGCAAACAACAGGAAGAGGTGCTCAAACCCTGGTGCTCCAAACTCACAGCCGTGTGCTCCACCCAGGTGACTAGCCTCCCCCTCAGCGTACCCAGCCTTGGCTCAAACTAGAGAAAAAGGGAAAAATTAGTGTTCAATTACTCATTCAACATAAGAACAAAATACAATTAAAGCTGCAAGCAGCGATGAAAGGGCCCTCGCAACCTGGGCTCACCACCACCCACTGGCATCAGGAAAACAGTGAACAGTGGGCGACATGCATGTAAGCAAGTAAATTCAGGAGAATTATGGCCAAGTCATTTCAAAGTGCCAGACTTCCTGCTGCCAACAGGTGGCACTTTGACTGTTACTGAATATTGCCATGTAGATGACTTCAGGGCAGGACTATTATCAAACGTGAAGTTTGGAGCAGATCGGACTTTGTATGCCTGAGTTACAACAACTTCCTGTTTCGTGGTGTTAATCGCGTACATTAGCACTTAGCCAAGTGTTGCATGATTTAACGTGTTTCTAGTATGTTTGGTACTTCGTGGCATATTGAAATGTGTTTCTGGGAGTGAATTACAGTGTAAAGCATACCATTTCCTCTTGCCAGCAGGTGGCACTACGACTAACTGAATATTGGCATATAGATGTCTTTAGGCCAGGACTCTTATCACACATGTGAAGTTTGGGGCAGATCGGACATTGTTTAACTGAGTTACAACAGCTTCCTCTTTCATGGCGAAACATCAGACTTTGTCAGGCCGCCACAGACATGCCCTTCAGCGAAAACTCAAGATCTTCGCAATTTAACATCACTAAGGCCTTAAGATTAGACTGACAACATATGGTGTTTATCTGGTTAAATCTCTATGAGGAGTTAATCACAACATAAAACATGTCATTTCCTGTTGCCCGCAGGTGGCGCCATGAACGTAACTGAATATTGGCATGTAGATGTCTTTAGGCCAGGACTCTTATCACACATGTGAAGTTTGGGGCTGATCCGACTTTGTATACCCGAGTTACATAAACTTACTTTTTCATGGCGAAACATCGAAATTTGTCAGGCCGCCACAGACACGCCCTGCAGCAAAAACTCTAGATCTTCGCAATTTAACATCGCAAAGGCCTTAAGATTAGACTGACTGAATATGATGTTGATCTGATAAAAGCTCTAGGAGGAGTTCGTTAAAGTACAACGTCTGGAAACGGCAAAAAGTGCACAAATTTTGCAGAGAAAATTCAAAATATCTCACTTCCTGTTGGTTTTCAGATTTTGCACCAGGAGACTTTTTTGTAGGGATTGGGCTGCTACATCTGTGTACCGAATTTCATACCTGTATGTGAAGTACAAGGGGCACTTCGTTTAAATATTGCAGGTGGCGCTATCGAGTCATTTTGCCACGCCTAATTTTGAGACCCATAACAGACGTAAATTTTCACCACTTCTGACGCGTGTGCAAAGTTTCATGAGTTTTCGAGCATGTTTAGGCCCTCAAAAATGTGATTCATTTGGGAGAAGAAGAAGAAGAAGAAGCGGAAGAATAATAATAAACAGAGCAATTCCAATAGGGTCCTCACACCATCGGTGCTCAGGCTCTAATAAATGACAACATAAGTTGATAATTGAGTAACAGCAACTAACCTCGCTCTAATTCATTTAAATGAATACTTTTTTTTTTTTTTTAATGTAGTCCTATACACATTTATAACATTTTAGATATTTATAAAAGACTCATTTATAACATATAACAACCTCAAGTAAATTACATGTTATTTTGTTTAGTTGTCTAATGTTTTGTTATCAGAATTGTGGGAGAACAGTGATCTCTATTTAAAAAAAAGCATTTCTTTATATATGAATCCAAGTTCAAAATATGAACAGCTCTATTGTGAACATACGGAGCTTTCTGAGCCACTGTCAGTGGGAAATTAAACAGGAAGTGTTTGTCAGATCTCACAACAAGTTTTATGAGAGAACGCAAATATCTTTGCGAGAGAGCGCAAAAGCTTTTACAAATATTTTTTCCTCCCATCCCAAATTTTGGTAACGCTTTAGGTTACAGCCCGGAAAATACTGCGTAAGTAAAACAAATTCACAGAGTAATTTTTGGTAATTATAGTGTACCTATAAAGTACGTACGTGTAGGTTTAAGGGAACAATATGTAAAGTTCAGGGAATAAAGGGGTAACAACCAGGAAAATTAACAAATTATTTATACTGTAAGTATTTTAGAATTAAGGGGTACTTAGTTCTAAAAATTAAGTTTGTTGCTTGGGTACTTTCCCATTGAGAACGGGCAACAAATTTCAGAAAAGATGTGCAGAATTGCAAGAGACATTACGGAGCTTAAATCTTCAGACAAGGATGTCAGACCGCAGATTGAGCAGTACAATTGGCGTTGGTGTTTAAAGGTGCATGCACTTTAATGTTCCTTTGGTGTCAATGTAGAAGACATTACTGGTTGTTCACTTTCTACCCTGTTCAGGAAGAGAAGTCAACTTCTTTAGCCAGAGCAAGTTTTTGTTTGCGTTCACCAGCTGTTTAGCTGGTTTTTGTCGCACTGCATTTATTTGTTGTTATGCATCTTTTTGAGTTTTCTTCTTTTAGTTTAGCCTCTCTTAATGTTAAGGTGGTGATACAGATTTCTCTCTCTCTCTCTAAATTTCATCAACAAGGTTCGCTTGCTTGGAAACCGTTACAGCACAACTTTTCTCCCCACAAAGAAATTCTTTGGAAAAATTTGAATATTTTAATTCGTGGAAAAACCCTTTTTATTGACAAGTGGTATGACAGAGGCATTGATTTTGTTTTGGATTTATTTAAAAATTATGGTACTATACTGGAATATGAAAAATGTATGACTTTGTATAATCTTCCTTTGCCAGCTAGAACTTTCAATTCTGTTTTCAAAGCTTTGTCTCCAAGTTGCATTTATTTAAAACATACCTTTTAACAAGAAAATAACAATTATGCCCAAACTTTTATTGGATGGTGTTTGTCTTCTTGATAAAAAAATGTAACAGTAGATATATAAAGTGAGTGTTACATTATTCAGTGTATACATCTCCTAGATGTAAATGTTTCTGGAACAGTTTTTTTGACAGTATTCACTGGAAGAGAGCATGGTTACTCCCTGAAAAATTTAGCATTTCCAATAAAATAAGAGAGGTACACTTTAAGATTTGACATAATGTCTACCCAACAAACTCCCAAATTGCTTCCTTCTTTGATCTCTCTAATATATGTGTATTCCGCAAAGTTGAGGAAGAAACTTTACTTCATTTATTTTACCATTGCAATCATGTTAAATCTCTTTGGGAGGACTTAAGTTGTTATTTGTCTTCCTTTATTAAATATGATTTAAAATTTTTGCTGAAAGATATATTTCTATATTTTTCTGGTAGTGACCATGCTGTCAATCTTGTCAATTTTTTGTGCTGCATTGAAAAATTTGTATTCACAAAAATAAATTTCCCAAGATTTTGCCTAGATTTGATGTCTTTCTTGCTCAGATTTTGCTTGTTGTTAAATCTCTTTAACTCATTGATAATAATAAGAATATCAAGTTTCTTAAAACTTGATATTTTTCATACTGTTCTTTTTTTTCTTTTGTTATTGAATTTCAATGCAATGCTGTTTCATGTCCTTTTTTTCTGCAATAAAAACAGGGAAAGATTGTACATTTTAAATATTTGGATATTTGGAGTACTAGCATTGGAAACATGGAGTACAGTACTAGCATTACCATTAGATTAGCTTTAAAGCTAAAAAAACATAAGTCACAATAAAAGCCACTGGATTTTTTAAATACAAAAATATCAGTATTTTGTATCATTATATGAGTAAATATGACATCCTCCCATCAGAATGTACAAGGACATTTTGATTCGTTTAATTAAAATAATATCCGAATATTACACATTCTCCTAAAACTAGCCGCGTCAATTGACTGGGCAAAGCACTTTTACAGATATTTATTGTTTTAACGCAAATCTGCTGCTTCACGTCATGTAGTAATTGACCCGCCCCCTTACTGCTGCTACGACCGACCACGCATGTACAGATCGGAGCAAAGAGGACACTGACAACGCGTCGACAGACAAGACAGAGCAGGTTACTTTTGATACGAAGCAAAGTCTCACATTTTGTCATTTTTAAAGAAATTTAAACAATAAATACCGTTTTGTGGCTCTTTAATGTGTCGTGACAGATCGCTGTAGCGCCTCAGTTTAAGCGGCTCGTGAACCGATCGTCTCTTCCTACTGGTTCATTTATAGCATCAAATACGCATGAATGAATATGAGAAGAAATGTTGTTTCAACCGTGGAAAGATGTCAGTACACACCATTTTAAGTTCAAGTCCACCGACATTAATCCACTAACTCCCCTGACTGCTTTGTCTGACGAAACGGCGGATTAGGCGTTATGATTGGTTAGATCGCCTGTCAATCGTACGCACACATCAATATTGCGTCATTTTTGTCACGCTGAACAAGAGTTAATTACTGTAATTAATTGCATTATTATAAGGTAGGTTTATGGTTGGTTTAGGTGTAGACGTTAATAAAGCAATCTGATAAGTATTTAATTTAATTGATTGTTATTTTATGGCGAGATTTGGCGTCATTTCCGGCCGTAAACGCCTTGAATCAGTAGGAGCTCTCAGAAAAGACCCATCTTACAAGCTGTAATTACGAGCTTTACGAGGACGTGAACGCTTTTTACAAGTTGAAACCTCGAAATTAAGTAATTTCAACGTAGCGTGAACGCACCCATATTCTTAAAGAAGATAATTATAATATTTGCTGCACCTGAATCTCTGTTCGTGATTGATGCGTCACTGATTACACGACGCGTCAACGGCTCGAGCATTTCACAACAAGCCGTCGAGAGGTAAGAATCGTTTTCGTATTTTATGCATAAATGGGCATGTTTTTTTACACAACAGTTATTAACACGATGTTAGCCTACATAAAGCCATACATGCATACATGTCGTTATAAAACGGAACAGCAGACAAAAAAAAAAAAAAAAAAACATCGTTAAGGCCCGTTCACACCAAGAACGATAACCATATCGTTCTTTTAATTATCCACCTTATTCCGACGCCTCATGACGCTTTGTGCGAATTATGGGTGTAACTTCCGTTAAGCTGTAAACAGACAGTGAAAGACTTGCTCTATGAACGCAATAATACGTTTTATTTTTAAACTGGGTACAATGAGATGACATTATTCTACTCACCCTTCAAACAACGAACATTAAAAGGACATTTAAGCATCAACAAGGTACTTTCAACAGGCCATGAAAAAGCGAGATTCTTTCCACAGAAATAACGGACGGGTTAAATATAACTTTAGTGATATATATCTGTATTATGTAATATACGTTGCCTTAATAAAAAATGTCTATGAACTTCAGCATTGCGTGATACTATTTCAAAGTGATTTCCATCATTTTTACAGATAATAAATTGTATTTAACTGTGAAAACAAACCTGGAAAGAGACGTGAGGCTTTGAGGAGAAAAATAAGAGATTCTTCGTTCATTCCAGTGAATTATTAATGGGATATATCGTACATTATATCGGGAGAACAGACCACAAATGTGCAGTATATGTTGTCCTTTCTCATACTATTACAGCGGTATGCAAAGGGACAAAAGAAAATAATCACGAGGATAGAAAGCAGCGACTGAAAAAAGCTCTTGCCATAGATATTCATTATAACATGTTACGTTATTCTCATGATGTCTGAAAATAAAACATGAAAGAAAAATTGACAGCTCATTCAGTCAAAGTGACAGATAAGCTTTATTTGTAGGGCAATCTTAAGATTTAAAACGATTCGTTTCAGTCTTTTTAAATGGAAGTTCCCCAAACCGGAAGTGCAACCCATAATTTGAAACGCAGCAGGCTAGTCAGGAATAAGGTAGATAGGTGCACGTTGAGTTTTGTCTCTTTAAAGCAAGATCGATTCTGATTGGCTGTCAATGTTCTTATCGTTCATCAACTGGGAAAAAAAATAAAATAATCTGAAAGTGATTCAACTGATTGGTGATGGGAGAAACGAAGCTTTTCAAAGCTTCGAATCAATTGAACCAATTGCTTCGCAAAATGATTCACTGTTTCGAAGCGTTCGAAACGCCACACGCTGGTGACCCCTGCTGGTCAGAACAGTGTAAATACAACAAACTCAGGCCAAATATGCATAAAAACAGCTTTTACAAACCCATTGCAAATGTTTTATTGAAAGTAAAATCTACCAAATGCAATTAATCATCTAATAAGATTTAATAGCAAGTGTATGTATAATATGTGTTATTTTATCAGTTTTCAGGGCTTGTTTTGTTTGTTCTATGGATGACTCCGCTAAACTGGCCAATAAGAGACTGTAACTACTAGGGTAAGTGTACCTATTAAAGTCCCCTTGTAGTCAATCATTTTAATTTTTCCTGTGAAATAATATCTCTTCATGCCTTAAAATAGCTTGACTGTAACTCTACACCCTTGCTTCATTTAGTATACGTGGATCTATGAATATGCTAAATAGTCCTACCTCCACTCACTCACACCAGCTCAGAGATCCAGTCTGTCAACTTACTGAGGTAAACGCTGCACAATGGTATCGCTCTTTATAATGTCGGACATGTAACGGTTAGGGCTGTGCAATTAATCATATTTTAGATTTCGATTTTGGCTTCCAACGATTATGAAAACAAGATAATTGAGGTAAAACAATTACTGTACCGCTGCCACCTTCCATCCAGCGCAACTTTCTAGTATACTTTGCGGTTAAACCGTCAAATAGACTACGCACAAATATAACGAAATGCTGTTTTGGTAAATATCCTCGTAAATGCAGTCGGTTATGTCTTAAGTGAACACTGAGAAAGTGCACGTGTGTAACAGTAGGCCCATGTTGGATCTGTGCAGCTCTTAAAGGGACAGCAGCCAACATTAATGACTGTTGAAGTCATTTTTAACAAGATAAGACAAAGATAAAATCACTCAATGCTCTTGAATGAATAACTTTTGTAGTTTTAAATAAGGATTAGTCTGTATTTAATGTACAGCAGTTATTTTACATTTGATTACTTTATTCAGTTCCTGTTGGGTATTACTAATCTGAATACACTGTTAGTACATGTTCCTGAAAAAGCTAAAGCACTGTTTATTTCATTTGTATTATTGTTCTGATGTATTCTTTGTCGGTTTTGTTTGTAATTAGTTTTTGTTCTTATTTTGTTGACAGTTTGCTTGTCTTCTGTAGCTGTTTTGATGACTTTTTACCTGCATTAATCTATTAGTTTTTGCTGAAGTATTGATAATTGTGAAATTTCACTGACATTTAAAATTACATTATCATATCAAGACTTTGATCATATCACCCACCAATAATCCTGTTAAATAATCGTGATTTCAATATTGAACAAAAAAATCGTGATTATGATTTTTACCATAATTGAGCAGCCCTAATAACATTAATAATATGATTAGCCTTTTGCTTGACTATGTTATCAAACAGCTAATAACGTGTTGCTAATGTTACATATATTGTTTTAAAGCATATTAAAAACACCACATAAACATATAAACAACATTAAAAACTTGAATTTCACCACAGGGGGACTTTAAACCCACCAAAATTCATCTGTTTTGTTTAAAATCAAAAGAATTGGCGTTGCTGTGGTTTTGCTGTGTTTTTGTTTGTAAAGCAGATAAAGTGGCAATATTTTCTTTAAAATGTAAGTTATTAACTCATGTAAGTAAATATTAACTCAATTTATTTGCTTTAAACTGCTGTATAAAAGCAATCTCACACATTTTGCCACCTCTTTGTTACTCCCATTGCCATCTCAGGAATGACACAAGTTGCCACGCAAAAACTAGCAATGACATTTTCGCGATATTATCGTATATCGACGATATCTTGCAAGTATCGTGATGTTGATGATAAAAGTCAGTTACCAGACGATAATCGCCAATATCGAGAAAAAAATTACAAATATATTTAACAGTCCCATAGTTACCATGTTTATTCTAATGCGATAGCATGATTGAGATATTTTGTAGTCTATAGTAATTTCTAGGTTTAGGAATAAAAAATAAATTCTAGAATCACTTAATTTACTTAAGGCCAGGAATCGAATAGGCCTACTCATTATAAAATTAACATTTCAATTTTGCTTACTAATAATGTGATTTTATTTTTAAATCATTCTTCATGTGCGAGATGAAACAGGCAACATTTCATAGGCTAGTTTGTAGACAAATACACACAAAATTGTCAAAATAACCACGTAAACAGTTGAGAAAGAAAATGTGTGTGTGACAGCCTATATTGGATTTAGGGCTGAACGATTTTAGAAAATAATCTAATTGAGATTATTTTTACCAATATTGCGATTTAATATGCGATTATTATAATTTTTTTTAAGCTCTCTATCTTTTGTATTATTTAACAAAGACAAGCAATAAATCTTTGTAGGGGTGGGATTTTTTTTTTTTTTTTTTTTTTTTTTTTTTTAAGGCACCTCACATTTCGATTCGATTCTTGGAGTCACAGTCCGATTCCAAAACGATTCTCTTTTTTTCCTTATTGATTAGTCTTATTAATAACTTTTTTTATTTAATTACATATGTAATTATAAGTAATAATTACACATTCAAAATTTAATTAAAATAATTAGGACATCTAAGTAGCTTTTATAAATGTGCCTTAGAAAAATAAACATTACTTGTGCGCATCTTAAGACAAAACAATGGCACTGACATATTTTAAGACATGTCAGTGCAAGTTGCTTTTAGTTAAGACAGCTCATACATTTATTGTAGTCTGGGATTAGCTTTAATAAGAGATTTAATTAGCTGCATTCACACTAATGCACAGATCTTTTAAAATATAAGATGTGGTTTGTCCTGTCTGTTTGATCACCTAAGACATAAGTGACTGTGTTTACATTAATTTCGCGTCATTAAAGCATTTTGAAGTATATTTAACCACTTAAAAGGAACCGAGCACTCTTCACAAAGTGTGCGTCAGCATTTGAATTTGACATAACATAACTGAAGCAGCATTCATTCGTAGTGCATTTGTGAGGAATATACCGGCGGCCGGGGCGAGACGACAGACTGCAAGCGTAAGCAAAGCACACGTTTCTCACAGCACATCCTGTGGAATGAAGCGTGCAAAATTGTAATTCGCCTCAACCTTTCCGAACTTTATTAAAGATTATTTTGTGGATGGTCTGTCTCTGTCTGTCTGTCTGTCTGTCTGTCTGAGAGTGAGAGCGCGCGCGAACAATTGGAAGCAAGCAGAATAAGTTTCTAAAGCACACGCAGCGCCATCACTCATCTGTGGTTAAAAACTACACTCAGAATCGTTATAGATAGAATCTTTTCTCCCATCTCTATTGTATAGCATGAACAACACAATATTAGAATGATTAAACATAAACTGTGCTTTTCCGTAGGCCAGGCATTTGCATAGCGTGCCAAGTTGATGATTACTCTCGCGTGTCACGTGACGAGCGGGTAATCGCAGCCTTTGCGGTTTAAAAATTGCGTTTTGTCATATCGCGATATTATCGCAAATGCGATTAATCGTTCAGCTCTAATTGGATTCGTGGATTGACATCAATCCATACCCAAAGGATGTTCATTTCGGTTTTAACCGACAATATTGTTAAATAAGAATTAAATTAAATTAGATTAGAATGGATAAGTGTCTATGAATCATTAAAGATAACAATTTGTTTTCCTGGGGTTTTGTTTCACATGCGCAAATTTACCAGCATAAACAACAGAACAGGAGGATTCACATCACGTCACGCGCCTGCAGCGCAGAATTAACTCACATAGCCTATATACAGTAGTCAACATTTGAAGTGTATCAACCTCATCATCAACCAAATCATCATCTTCTTAGGACAACTTAGTTCTGAGGACAACTTTGAACTTTTTTTTTGATCCACTTCAAATGTTGACTACTATAAAAGGTATAAATACGTGATATATATTCACTCAAATAATTAACAGATTAACAAAATGAAAGAAAAAATGGTGTGACAAGTAGTAGCCTATATGCTGAGTTTTGATTTATTTTTGCGACGCACTCCACATAAACACGTTCAATGAAAAGGAAAGTGAAACGGCAGAAAGTGGTACCTGTTTTCTTTATTTTACAAAAACACAATGTTTTGTTTTTATTGTGAGTGTATACAGATAAAATTAGACTCTCTAAGTTTATGTATGACTGTAAATGTATTTAAAGTTGTTTTCACTGGTGTAAGGAAGCCGTTCAAGTGATCATGCCGGCGCCTCACACGCACACAACGTCACTTCTAGCACTGCTCGACATCGCAGCCTGTTCATTATCAAAAAAAAATGAAAAATAAAATACACAAATAATATTTGTAATTACTCCTTTTTCCAAATAAATAATGCAGCATTTTTTTTTTTATTTCGTTAAGAGGCCTATATAAGGACACCTCGGAGCTCTAAAAACATGAGGAAAAAAATAACCTTTCCATTTTTGGTCATGCAGAATGAACCTATGTTTTATATTAAAATACAAACTAAGAAAAGCAAAACAGACCTTTAACCTGCGCTGTAACATCATGCAAGGTAAACAAGTCTGGAAAGGATGATATTATGTTCAATGTTTGCAGAAATAAATACGGGAAAAAGATTGATTTGTTGCTTTTGAGAATTGATATCAAATCGACCACAATTTAAGGAAAGATTAATCGAAAAATCGGTTTATTTTTTTGCGCCCAGACCTACAATCAATTCCCCATGGACAAAATCAAGTCCCGCCCTACATTTGTTCTTGCTTCAGAAGCCGAAGTCACAACAGGGAAGAAAAGACGATCACAACTTCAACAAAAATTTTTTTTGCAAACAGGTTTCCAAGACACTTCTCTAAACTGCCGTTATTCAGCAAATAGATAATCCCATCCCAAACTCACGGCGTTGGTTGAATCAGAAGTTGACTACAAACAAGCAGTGAGTGCGTGAAAAAGTGCAGTGAAAAAGTTACTGCACCCCATGAAAAGTGTTGTCCTTCAAAACAATCCACAGAAACTATTCGAACCATATTGATGGGTGAACGTCATCTAATTTAATAATTAATTTTTATTGAAAAGATAATCTACAAAAATTGTCTTGTGTAAAAAAAAAATAAAATAAAAATAAGTGCACCCCTACATTCAATTGTATTGCCCTCTTTTGCAGAAGTATTTTTTTTTTTTTTTTTGTAGGAGTTTCTTATTGTTTCAGTCTTTTTCATCGACTAGGAGAAAGTGCAGAATTTCATGTTCTGTGTGAAAAACCCCTGCACTTTTCATGGGATGTACTTAATGTTTCACAGCACTGAACACCAGCTGTGCTTCATACGCTGGCATTACATTTTCTGTCATGTTGATGTCTTGTGAAATATTTAAAATGAATTGTCTTATTTTTTCTCTCTGTTGCAGATTTTGCAGTGGAAATCGGAGAAATGTTAGAAATTCAAATAATCAAGGTAGAGCACTACATGACAGCCGATGTTTCTGTCATACATATATTTACTATCTTTGAGATACTATTATAGTTTTTATTCATGTTTTGATTTTGTTTTTATTTTTATATATCTTCTTGTTCATTTTAATTTTAGCTAGATTTATTTTAGTACATTAAATTAAATGAAAAATATTGTGGGCAACTAGCTGAAATTAAGGATTTTTTGTAGTGTTTTATTTCATTTAAAGTTTAATTTTTTTTTTAATGGTTTTAGTTTTTTCTGATAGTTACTCTTGCTGTGATGTAAAATATGTAACACTGTGATAAATATGTGAATGTAATAATTCTTAAAGGACTGGGTGACACCTTCAAAAAGTGTTTTGACATTCATTTCTATTATGTATTGCACTGAAGCACACTATTGCATTTTTTTAGGTAGAAAAAATAATGTCAGTAGTATTGCTTTTTATTGGCCTGTTTATAATTTAATTTATTATTATTATTATTATTATTATTATTTTTTTTTTTTAATCACTCTTAATGTCTAAATATATGATAATATAGTCTTTATATTTTTGTAAGGACAGTCTCTTTCAAAGCGATCATCAAATTTGGGGTCCTTGGCATCGCCGAAAAGGTGTTTGAAAACCTCTGGTCCAAAAGACCCAATTTGACTTATTGCAATGATTTTAATAAACAAATGGATTATCTGTAATTGCAACTAATATCACACTTGCTAACATTAGGGATGTTCACATGAACTAATTTCCATCAATCCAATAATAAATTTAGTCTGATTTCAGATTCTGAAAGTTATATCAACCCTAAACGTTGAAACACATGTATTCTGAACAAAACTTCAGCGAATGTGCAGTGCGTCAGTCGCGGTGTCAGATTACTTCAGGTCTACAGCACACCTTCCACTCTGATCAAAATTTAAGATCGAGCTCGTTCGGATTGATTAATGTGTTTACATGAAGGCATTTCAGTCTGATTGAGCCATCAATTCAATAAGATTTTTGCCGTGTATAAATGTAGCTATTGATGAATATGAAAGCTCTCTTTGTTTGGTGTCAGATTGAAGACCCAGGATGCCTGTGGGCTCGAGTCCTGAAAGGTCCAGGCATTCAGCCGGACAATCCAGAGGAATATGAGCAGCTGAGGCTGAAAATGAACCTCTTCTACCATGAGGTCGACCTGGACGTCCAAAAACTAAAGCCTGCTGAACTGAAGGAGGGGCTGGTATGTCATGTCAGATCATGAATATGTATTAAAGGGTACATAACACACACACACACACACACGGTTTCGGCCAATCTCATGTTAATCTTGAGTACCTATAGAGTAGTATAGCATCCTTCATATCTCTGAAAAGTCTTTAGTTTTATCAGATTTATAAAAGAAAGCTATGCTGTACCGAGCCTTTCCGAAAACAGCCGAGGCGTGCCATGGGCGAAGCTAAAGAGTCACACAAGCACGCACAGCTTTTGCATAGTAAATCCAGTGTTGAACTGGGCCTTTTTTATAAAACTATAAGCACCAATCCTGAGCGCTCGAGCAGCCATGGAAAAACACAAGATATTCTCCATTCATTTTAACCAATAAAAAAGTGATTGCAACTATCAGACGCGACTTTATCCTTATTTTGATAGTTAATTTAAGTCAGTTTCTATGGTTATTTTAATGACAAATGTCGAGAGCGCATCAGTGTAATGCGTAAGCACAAATCTCTCAGCTCCACTTTGGGAAGCAAGGTAATCTTTCCTCACAACCAAAAACACACTTCTTTGGTGACATTGTTGATTTTGTGGTCTAAAAACAAAGTGCTAAATTATTTCTCGAGCAAGTCCTGTGCAGGGCTGCCGACAACTTTCCTGAACGAAGCACGTTGACGGGCATGCTCTTGCTTTCTCGCTCTGGCTGATGTGTGTGCGCTCTTCTGGGAGTAGTGCCTGCACAAGGAATTCTACCCTTAATTATGTAATACAGGGCCATACTCGAGGAAAAAAAAACTCTCCGAAACATGTAGGAAATCTGAAGGAGTGTATTTGGCACAGAAATAGTCTGTCGTATGTCCAACTCGTCGTATGTCCAACTCGTTTAATATTATCTTTCTATGATCTTTCTATGATTCATATATGGGAGGTTGACATCCTGCGGGGTAAAATGCTGCTCTACCAGTCAAAAGTTGGGACACGACTACTCATTCTTTATTATCAGGGTTCCCATGCTTCTTGAAAGTACTTGAATTTCAGACACAAGGCTTGGAAAGTCTGTGAAAACAAACATAGGTCTTTTGAAAGAGCTTGAATTAAACTTGAACTAAATTTTGTTACAGAATGGTGCTATTACAAAAATCGGCCTTTATACACTGCCAAAGCCAGAAAGAAACCGCACTACTAACTGGGGGGAAAGCAGGAAAAACTTAAAAAAAAAGCGGCGGAGTGGATTGGTTGTGATCACACGCAGGCAGCCCTTCATGATGAATGCATGAGAAGCGTGGAGCTGTTTAACTAGCTCAGTGCCAGGGAAGTGAAAATTCCGGTGGATTGATAAGAAGCTAATGTGCTTTCTAAAAAATTTGTGAATAATAAGGTATCTAGAATTTATTTATATATATATATAAATCCTATTTTAAATTAACGTTTATAACTTTTACTCATCCATTTTCTTAAATGTTGAAATATGGTTATCAATTTTTTTTATATATATAAAATATTATTATTATTATTATTATTATTTATTTTGTATTATTTATTTTATTTTTTATTTTTAAACTTGTTTTTGTCAACTTGTATTTAAACTGTTGTTGAAATCTTTGTTTTTACAGTCATTTTATGGTTTAGGATGTTACCATAAACACTAATCTTTGTTCAGGTGTTAAAAAGAGTCTAGAACTAAAGAACTAAAACCAGTGTGATCTAAATGTTCAAAGCAGGAATAAGAAGGCTACAAACTGCCTCTCTGGTTCAAACCTGCACACTGTTCAACTCACACACACTGTACCAGCCCTCTCTCCTCATTGGATTTTATTACTGCAGTAATGATAGATACTTTGAAACTGCCACAGTAACAAACCCAGCTTTATTGTCTTTATTGTGCTTGATATAAAATAAAAGGTGCTTTTAAAAAGTCCTTGAATCTGGTGTTCATGAAAGAGTGGGAACCTTGTATTTTGGTTGTTTTCCACATTTCAAAATACTAAATATTTCATCAAAACTATGGTATAAGACAAAAGTGAGTATTTAAAGGATTAGTTCACTTCAGAATTAAAATTTCCTGATAATTTACTCACCACCATGTCATCCAAGATCTTCATGTCTTTCTTTCTTCAGTGGAAAAGAAATGAAGGTTTTTGAGGAAAACATTCCAGGATTTTTCTCCATATAGTGGACTTCACTGGGGTTCAACGGGTTGAAGGTCCAAATGTCAGTTTCAGTGCTGCTTCAAAGAGCTCTACATGATCCCAGACGAGGAATAAGGGTCTTATCTAGAGAAACCATTGGTCATTTTCTAAATAAAAATTGATATACTTTAAGCACAAATGCTCGTCTTGCACTGCTCTGCGATGTGCCACGCATTATATAATCACGTTGGAAAGGTCATGTGTGACGTAGGCGGAAGTACCGATCCAGTGTTTACAAAGTGAACGTGCAAAGACTAAGTCAAACGGCTTTTACGAAAAAAGGTAAAACAACGATGTCTTATTATTTTGAAGTTGAATGAGAAAAGTTTTTCACAGAGCAGTGAAAGATGAGCATTTGTGGTTTAAAAAGTATATACATTTTAAAATGACTGATCGTTTCGCTAGATAAGACCCTTATTCCTCGTCTGGGATTGTGTAGAGCTCTTTGAAGCTGCACTGAAACTGACATTTGGACCTTCAACCTGTTGAACCCCAGTGAAGTCCACTATATGGAGAAAAATTCTGGAATGTTTTCCTCAAAAACCTTCATTTCTTTTCCACTGAAGAAAGAAAAACATGGACATCTTGGATGACATGGGGGAGAGTAAATTATCAGGAAATTTTCATTCTGAAGTGAACTAATCCTTTAAGAGAGTTGTAGTGACAAAACATTAAACTAATCTTCTATTTGAGCTGCTGCTTTCTCTAGACTCAAGTTCTACATGCTGGACCTGTTGGCTTGGACACTTACTTTTCCTCTCCAAAAAAAAAAATTCACTTACATATGCAAATGTGCCTACATATGAGAAACAAACGTTCTATCTTTTTTTTATATATATATATATATATATATATATATATATATATAAAATATACAGGTGCTGGTCATATAATTAGAATATCATCAAAAAGTTCATTTTTTTTTATTATAAATTATTTTTAAAAATGAAACTTTCATATATTCTAGATTCCCTACATGTAAAGTAAAACATTTCAAAAGTTTTTTTTTTTAATTTTGATGATTAGAGCGTACAGCTCATGAAAGTCCAAAATCCAGTATTTCAAAATATTAGAATATTTCCTAAGATCAATCAAAAAATGGATTTGCAAAACAGAAAAGTTCAAGTTCTTTAAAGTATGTTCTTTTGTGCACTCAATACTTGATCGGCAGGACATATTACAGCAAATGACTTGCTCCTAGCACAAATTACAGCATCACTGAAGTGTGGCATGGAAGTGATCAGCCTGTGGCACTGCTGAGGCACTATTGAGCCTTCAGATCATCTGTATATTGTTGGATCGACTGTTTCTCATCTTTCTCTTGAAAATATCCCATAGGTTCAGGTCAGGCATATTGGCTGGCCAATAAAGCACAGTAATATCATGCTCAGCAAACCACTTGGAAGTGGTTTTTGCACTGTGGGCAGGTGCTAAAGTCCTGCTGGAAAAGGAAATCAGCATCTCCATAAAGCTTGTCAGCAGATGGAAGCATAAAGTGCTCCAAAATCTCCTGGAAGATGGCTGCATTGACTTTGCACTTGATAAAACACAATGGACCAACACCAGCAGACGTCACGGCCCCCCCAAATCATTATTGACTTCAGAAACTTCACACTAGACTTCAAGCAGCTTGGATTCTGTGCCTCTCCAGTCTTCCTTCAGACTCTGGGACCATGATTTCAACATGAAATGCAAAATTTACTTTTATCTGAAAAAAGGACTTTCGACCACTGTTCACTGTCCAGTTCTTTTTCTCCTTAGCCCAGGTAAGATGCTTCTGACGTTGTCTCTGGTTCAGAAGTGGCTTGGTAGTCCTTTTCCTGAAGATGTCTGAGTATGGTGACTCTTGATGCGCTGACTCCGGCTTCATTCTACTCATTGTGAAGCTCTCCCAAGTGTTTGAATTGGCTTTACTTGACAGTATTCTCAAGCTTGCGGTCATCCCTGTTGCTTGTGCACCTTTGCCTACCCAATTTCTTCCTTCCAGTCAACTTTGCATTTAATATGCTTTGATACATCACTCTGTAAACAGCCACCCCATTCAGTAATGACCTTCTGTGACTTACTCTCTTTGTGGAGGGTGTCAATGATTGTCTCCTGGACCATTGCCAAGTCAGCAGTCTTCCCCATTAGTGTGGTTTCAAAGAACAAAAGATACCCGGAATTTATACTGTAGGGATGGTCATTTAATGAAACTCAAATGTAAATATTCTAATATTTTGAGATACTGGATTTTGGACTTTCATGAGCTGTACGCTCTAATCAACAAATTAAAAAAAAAAAAAACTTTTGAAATGTTTTACTTTACATGTAGGGAATCTAGAATATATGAAAGTTTCATTTTTTTAAAAATAATTTACAATAAAAAAATGAACTTTTTCACGATATTCTAATTATATGACCAGCACCTGTGTGTGTGTGTGTGTGTGTGTGTATATATATATATATATATGTATATAAATATAAATTTAAGCAGAAGACTTAAGATCATGAGAAAGATAAAGTCAAGTGTCTTTTGACTAGTGGTGTCTACACAATTTAGCCAATTCTTTTATAATTCTGAATGCAACTTTTACTTCATTTTAAGTGAGAGAACACATGAACTATTTGAAAATTTTAATGTTTGTACTTTCAAAATTCATTTGTCACACCACAAGACTATTTAAATGAAGCAGTGAAGAAAAACGGGGATTAAAAGTGACACATTACATCACCTCATAAGACCATTTTCTTATATGAATATTCAACTCTATTTGAAAGAGAAGTGTTTTGAGAGTGTTTGATCCTCTGACGTTAATCTGTTTCAGATGCATGACTCTCTCTGTGTCTCCTCAGGTGTGTGTGGTGTTCAGTCAGGCTCTGAAGAGCTGGTGTCGTGCCGTGGTCGAGTCTGTCATGGAGGGGACGCTGGACGCTCAGGCCTGGTGTTTGTTAGTAGACCATGGAGATCGCATCATCGTCAGAGCGGATGAGTAATGAAGCATTTTATACAGGGTCCCTGCGGGCACTTGAAATGTCTTAAATTTAGTTTTATCTAGTTTAAGGTCATAAATATCTTATGGTAGTCTTATCATTTTAAGAAGTATTAAATTTGGGGACAGAAAAACAGGAGTTGTGAGATGGCCCAATATGATTATTAAATAAGACAATGATTTAATTAAATAAATGTGAGCACTACAGGTTCAAAGTCAAAACACAGTGCTGTTGCTCGTTCTACAGGCTCGCAATTTTAGAGCAGTTCACAATCAGCAAATACTAGTGGTGTGACGAGACAGTTAGCTCGCGAGATGAGACACGAGATAAGATTTTTACACAGTATTTAAGAAATCTGCAATGATGAAATTCATGACTGGAAAAATAGTCTGCAGGTGCATCTGAAATGTTTTAACGAATCATCTTGTAATCTCACTTCAGTTCTATTTTCTGAGCATGAATTATCATATGCAGTAAAAGACAACAATACTCAAGCACTGTAAAAAGTTTTGACACAAACTTAACCGACTGACTTCTCTCCTGTATGATTTCATATCTTCAGACCTTACTGTACATGATTTATGAGCTTCTATAACTTTTGATCATAGAAATAACAGTATAAATATAAATGAATAACAGTTTTCTCTTAGTCTTAAGTGCAAACAATAAGTGCAACCATAATCAATGTACTTTCTCAATATTCAATAGAGACCAAATGATTCTTCAATTATGATACAGAGCTGAGAGATGATTATAACTACACAGACCAGCCTAAGATAGCTTTCGTATTGGGGGATATTTGCATGAATCAGGGAGATGCTCTCAAAATGCGGAGTATTGAAATCGCGTTTAAATGTGCACTCACGTTTTACTTTTCGCATTCGATTTCGCACTCGTGTGTACTCTGTGAATATGGAGTGGCGGTGCTGAGTGCACATTCTACAAGATAAGACGTTTGTCAGACGCTTAGGTTCTGTTGCGCAATGAATCCTCCACCATGGTCTTGTCAGTCATCTCGTCACTTACTCTCGTCAAGTGATCCGTGAAGTCTGATTCCTGCTGCACTGCGTACGACTCTGCAGTTTCGTGTTGGATGAGCTGGATGGACTTGAAGTGACCGTTAACCAACTGAATTAAATTGTTTTTATTTTATATTTTAAAAAGCAAAACGATAGTGGTGTAATGTAAGTGTAGCGGTGACATATTCTATCCTAATTTCACCCTCACACTTCATCATGGCAATACAAATACCATGCATTTGTGTCAAATGGTAGCTTATGAACTACACTTGATGAACTATGACAGTAATTATTGAATGATGTTGTAAGTGCATATTTAATGTCCCTTATCCTTTTGAATGAGCAGCCAGAAATAGTAATCCATAGATGCTTCAAAATAAGAGTCCCGGTGTATGCACACTTGTTCAGGAAGGGAATTAACCTGCTCATGTGTTTTAGCCGATGACAACATATGTTTTATTTAACTAATGTAATGAATGACATGGTGATGTCTTACATTGGACACAAGCGAGAGTGAGTGTGCAGCGTCGTTGTGCAATCAGAACGGCAAATTAATGTGTCGCAATCCGCTGTCTCCTCAAAAGAGCCTGTTTGTAAGCAGCAGAAAGCTGCCTTCATGAGACACACGTACAGTATAGTACACGTTCACTCTGCTGCACATAATAGCACCAAATTAATAAAAAACACCTGCGTTCTGTCTTCTATCATGCACGTTTTTGATGATGCAAGATGAACGCAAACGCACCAGGGTTGGATAGAATCGAGTTGAGTGTGAAACCAGACCAACACTGCAGGGAGGCGCCGGGAACAATCGGATTCGCTGCAAACGTTCCCAGTGTGAAAGCCCCCCAAGTTCACATGTAGTTGCAAAGTTACTTCTAGTCAGTAGAATGTCTAAAGTGGATTATTGAAATAATGTGTTAAGGTTTTTTTTTTTTTGGTTATTATTGGTATTTTGGTTACACAGTAAATGCATCTAACATTTTAATTCAATGTAAACTCTCTTGTTGCTTTTTTCTGAGCCGTCCCATCACAGGAAGGAAAGACTAAAGCCCTATTTGGACAGGACTAGTTTTCTTGAAGGATGTTAGAGATATTTCCTGTTTCACAGGCACACTTTGAGATTTTAATCCCATCCGAATCTGCCATGTCTGTGTTTTTCTTTCTCAACCTCAATCCCCAATTCAAGGGCAAATAGGGTTTTTTGGCAAACTCAACAGTCCTCTGAGAAATCTAATCCTGTCCTAATGCAAATGTCTGTGTTTGCCAATTTTGTATTATACTAACGCTTTGTTGCGTTTTTGACCTACATGAGCTACCGTTTGCACACCAATCTTTTGCATGCTTTCATTTAATTTCAAATTGAAATTATGAAATTAATAAATAGAGCCAAACTTCTCCATAAAGCACTGCTGACAGAGCTTCATCCATGAATGGTTTAAATCTGTACTCTTCATAATATCCCTGAATGAATTTGCTCAGTGTAAGAACTCCTCTTGAGAAGTTTCTGCAGCTTCCCTTCAGAGTCAGATGCTTTAAACTGGCAGGAATTCGTCCCATGACTCTACAGGTGCCGATCTCTGAAGACATGGCCGAGCTCGTGTAAGTCAGCTGTCCTAAAGAAAGCTTTGGCATCTCTTTTTGCACTCGCGTACATTCTGATGCTCTGTTTTTGTGTCTGATCTCAGTCCATCCTCAACATGGGACAGCTCTGCCACAAAATACTTGCACAATCTATTACAAGGTAAGAGTGTGCTGTGATTATTCAGCTTTTACTCCTGTTTGATGGGAGTATTGTGTGGTTTTTAGATGCTCTGTCTGTTTCTAGTGTCGACTCTTGTCGAAGCCGTTCTGTGTGAAACGCATGCAGGCTGTTCTGCCATTGAACTCTACTTGACTATCAATGATACAAAGGTAAAATACAAAGTCAAAACATCCTCAAAACACAGAGTCGGATTAATGAGGTGGACTGCAGCTGCTAAGTGCCAATCTACTGTCATTGAACAGATCTGTGTGAACCATGAGCTCGTGGCCAAGAAGTTTGCCTGTTTCATAAGTGAGAAGTCCAGTGTGCCAGAAGGGACCAGAAATGGAGATCGAGCTCCTGTCAGCCTGGCGTGGGACATTTACTCCAGCCCTCATCAGCTCTTAGAGATGAAAGGCTGCTGCCCAGTCAAAGCACCGCCGCTGGATATTCTCCACAGAAAAGAGCGGAAAGATGATCTACACCCACTGACAGGTCAAGTTTGGGGATATTTTTTTTTTTTACTGTTTTTGAAAAGTCTCTGCTGCTCACCAAGGCTGCATTTATTTGATTAATAATACAGTAAAAACAGTAATATTGTGAAATATACAATCTAAAATAGCTGTTTTCTATGTGAATATATAGAAAACTGTAATTTATTCCTGTGATCAAAGCTGAATTTTCAACATCATTACTCCAGTCTTCAGTGTCACATGGTCCTTCAGAAATCATTCTAATCATTTTTGTTCAGGATCCTTTGAATAAAAAGTTAACAGAACAGCGTCAATTTGAAAAATCTTTTATAACAATATAAAAAATTTTTACTCTCTATTGATCAACTTAATGCATCCTTAGTTTTGTTATTTGGCTTCACAGTACATCACCACATAAATACACGTAAGAAAAAACATGCAATACAAAATTTATAAAAAAAATAAAATAAAAAAGTCATTATGCCCCATTTTACAAGATGTAAAATAAGTCTCTGATGTCCCCAGAGTGTGTATGTGAAGTTTTAGCTCAAAATACCCCACAGATGTTATAAAAAAAAAAATTGTTAAACTTTTTGGGGTTGAGCAAAAACGCGCCGTTTTAGTGTGCTCCCTTTAAATGCAAATGAGCTGCTGCTCATGGCCTAAGAGGGCGTAGCTTCAAGAGCTGATGCTCCGAGCTCCGGTGACAGAACAATCGCACGCACTAATAATGTCAGAAACTCTCTGTAGCTGTGTTTAGTTTGAATCGGAGTCTGAAAATGATGCCTACAGAGCCAGAGAATATATGCTGCATGGAGACAGAACAGGTATAGTTTAGTTTAATTGCGTTTATATCTTATGCTGTCATCTTGCTTTTATCCACTATTAGTAAGAGCCTGTTGTAGCGAACCCGTCCGAATGATGGCCAAATCTATACTGATGAGTTTATGAAGTTCATTGTACATCACACAAAAAAAGGTGACGTGTACGTTATCGCTCCAGAAAGTCACCACAAGAGCTGAATAAAACAGTACAAGAAGTGCGCATTAAAGTCTTTTATCTGTACACTCTCGCTTGCATTATCATCAACATACACAGCGAATTACACAAACACTCGTTACAGCTAACGGTAAACAAATATATACAAACCTACCTTATCGGGGGTGCTTTATAAACTGGTAAACTTTATATCTGTAAAATAACTCCGATGGACTGTAATAAAGTGCGCGCACTCTCTCTCTGCCGTGACCAGTATCGCTCCGGAGAGGATCACGTACAGTTTGTACTGATCCATCCTTGAGTAATAACTTCAATCACGGTGTCCTCAGTGACTCAGATGGCGGGAGTCTATGGAGCCTCGTATGTTCATTGGTACATCCAACAACAGAACATTTTTAATGTCTTTTGGCACAGACATTGTGTACCTCTAGCTGATACAGCGAGTACACAGAAATGGCGGACTCTGTGCTTCTCACTCAGGGGTGTGTCTATGCTAACAGGGCAGATTGTCACCAGTCATGGGCGGGGTTTCCCTACTCTTACATAGGAGTAGGGGGAAAAATCAAACAGCGTGTTCTAGAGTTGGGGTACTCGAACTCAGACTCAGACTCGAGTCCAATTTTCAATTAACTCGGACTTGTCACGCACTCAGGTAAATTTGTACTCGGACTTGACTTGGACATTTTGGACTCGGAAAATTTCCTGAGTACAGTCGAGTCTGGGCACTGAAGGACACAATATAGTATTCAGAAACGAAACGAAACTACTTACATTGTATTGTTGCAGCGTTGAGCATTGTAGCCAATCACAGACATGTATGTTGAGCGCGTGAATGCAATTGCCAATCAGATCAGAGGCGTTTAGAGTCAACATGCGGAGAATTCGCTCAAAATGTATGTGTTCAGAATCAGCACAAGCTTTATACTTCGGCAAATCCCCTCATAACCAGCAAAGTGTACTCTCAACGCGATGTAAACGAAATTCACTGTGTAGTGTGGACTACTTCATTGTTTATGACGCATCTTTTCATGAGAGTGCTGAACGTGGTAAATGACTGCTTAACCCTCTGGAGTCTGAGGCTGATTTGGGGTCCTGGTGTAGTTTTGACATGCCCTGACATTTGTGCTTTTTATAAACAACTAAAAACATTAATGACAAAAGTCTCATTACACTGTGTTCAGCAGAAACTAGGCTACAATAATATGTGAGCAACATGTATGTACATGTTTGTATTTTTGAGAGAATTGCGTATATGCGTGGTTTTGGAGGGGAAAAAAAAGTCACTGAAATAAGGCCTCAAAATGCATACTAAATGTTTTTTTGGAAGACTTTTGGGAATTGTATATTTTAGTCTAGAGTTTTTGCTTCAAAATGATGTGGAAATTATCCTGCCTACTTGGACACAAAAATTGATTTATTGTATTGATTTTAAATTTCTAAGACACGGGCTCCCTAAACAAAAAGTATGTGGAGAGGTGTGAATCTTCATGAAGAATGCTGTGATTCACACCTGAGGAGATTAAGACCCTGCCCCTAATGAGCCGCATAATGAGCCATTAGGTCAGGAATGTCACTGAGTCAACTAAGAAAGAATGCAATGACAAAAGACATATATATCAGTCCAGTGTGGGCCAATATAATTCTCAAATCTTTGAGATGATAAACCCTCTGTGATCTCATGCATGCACGTATTATTGCACATCACGTGAAAAATTTTATGTAGGCCTATTATATTTTAAATTACAGCAGTCAAAAGATTGGAAGCATTACTATTTATAATGTTTTTGAAAAGTCTCAAGCTCATCAAGCCTGTATTTATTTGATCAAAAATACAGATAAAAAAACAGCAATACTGTGGATAGGGCTGGGCGATATTTACTGTTTAACTAGTCAACTTAAAAACTTAACTACAATATGAGTTAAGTAACATTCTCAATCTGGTTAAAAAAATTCCATTCCAAGGGCACCACACATGAAGTGATCAACATGGTGTAAATGTAAAACAATTTGTTAAATATCTTTGTAGAAATATGCCTGAAATATGAAGGCAAATGTTGTACAAACTTACCTTAAACACATTATATATACTCAGAAATAATATAAAATAAGAAAATGCTAAATATTTCTTAGCCAAAAAGTAATAGCAATAAATAACACCAGTAATAGGCTATTATTAACAGCAAATGCTTTGTAAAAACAGAAGACAACAGCAGCTTTCAGCCTGTCACCATCATGCAAACATGAAATATTAAACAGGTTTACAGTTGTTTGCATTCCATTGCACTATTTGTCCTATTGTTTTTATGTTTGGCGGGCATGTTTAGGTGTTGCACTCGTGTCTCGCGTCTTTTGCAGCGTCTCATTCATGAAAGGGCATTCTAAAAACACGGCGGTCAAGTAAAAAAAAAAAAAAAGGTCAACTCACGTTTAGTAACTTTGCCTTTTTTTCCTCATTCCACTGGCTGCGTCTCATTTTTATAACGCAGTAACGCATTTCTGAATGAACAGCCGCTTAAGAATAGTCTAAACATTCATATTACCTCCATGGCATTTTATATATTATATTTGTTATACTATAGTGCCTAAATGTTAATGTGCAGTTTAATAAATTGCTAACACATTTTATTTCAGTATTTATTACGTATTTCAGTCGATTTCACTCATCTCAGTAGCAATATAGTTATCAATATTAGTTAGCAATATAGTTGGGAACAGCCATGGCAATTTACTAATGTAAGTTGTGTAGTAAACGAAACCGCGCGTCGATCTGCCCGATTAATTCACACTGAGACACACAAAACTTGCAGGATTTATATTTAAACAGTCTTTTTGCGGTTTAATGTTCACAGACACTATATCGCAATTAGAATAAAGAACTAAAGAATAAAAAATAAAAAAACGTACCATTCACAATAATTGGCTTTATATATTTGATCCTCGAAATGAAAGTGAAACCAGCTCTTCCACTGAGGTAAATCCTTTTAGAATTATTCTTTACCGCATCTCAAAACGATGAAAAGTAGCCTACATGAAACTGACCAAGCTTGAGGCATTTTTCCGAGCTGACGTGTTGAATGTATCACCTCAGAATTTTTGTCTGAATAGCGCGCCTGCTCCGTGGGCGTGGCCGAATTAGGGGCCGTTCACATATCGCGTCTTTTGCGTGCTCAAATTCGTTATTTCAAATGTAGCCGCGCGGCAGGCGTGCTCATAATGGAACCGATGCAGTGTGCGTGCGGTGCGTTTTCCAGGCACATCGAGATGAAAACATCTCAACTTTTCAGAATGCCGCAAGCGCACCGCAGGTCATGTGACGAACCAACCGATCAGCTTCGGCCTTTCCGTAACAAAACATCGAAAACTCAGCCAAACAGCTGATCATAGCTGTACAGGGTGGTTTTTATATCTCATCTCCATAAATATATCTAGTAGTAAAGCTAAAGCAAGGGCTAGAAATCAATTTATCCTTGGCTGAAACTTCCTCGTCGTTGTGGAGAGCGCAGTTCATGGTTGCATAGCAACGACAGACGCCACGGGAGTGCAAGCGCTTGGGAAAGAAGGAGAAAGCGGTGCGGCCGCGCTTTACATGCGTTTTTAGATATGTGAATGGCCCCTTAGTGGATAATGAGCTGAGTCGCCACCGTCTGACATGTCTTTCTTTCCATACAGATTATATAAACAGAATTTTTTTTTTGATTTGACTTACACGAATTATAACCTGACATTTCAACGTTTCTTTAAACATACGTCTCATTTTTGTGTCATTAGTATTCACTTAGTTACAGTTCATTTTCTGAGGGAGCATCAGATTGGACTTCGTTCAGAGGGAGACGACAGATCACGCATCATGTTAGTTTTCTTTATTTTGCAAAAAGCACAACATTTTGTTTTTACTCTGAGTGTACACAAAAAAAAGACATTCTATATTTTCAATTGATATATTACTTCTGTCTCTCTGACAAAAAATGACAGAGTATTTTAAGTTGATTTTGCTGCTATGTGAAAAAAATCCAGCAAAACGCGCCGGCGCGTTTCCCGACTACAGAGTGTTAAAGGGAACGCTATTGACAATCAGAATAATAGTTTTGTTTTTCATGTTGCTAGAGGACCAGTGGTCATGTTCACTGCAAGGTTTTAGGAGTGATAACTGCATTTAAATGTGGGAGTGAATCGGCTACATTTTTATCTGTGAATCATGAAATTGTGACGATTCACATGGTGACCATAGCAACATTTTGGCGTCTCAAGTCTGTTAACAAAAAACATGAAGACAACAGTTTGGATGTGTAATCTACATAATGTAAATCCTATTATTAATCACAATGATAATATCAAGGGAAATAATCGTCAATTGTGAAATTTTTTTTTTTTTTTTTTTTGGGTCATTGTTCTGCCCTACTTTTATATATAGCCTGCCTATTTTAGGGTGCAAACTTTTGAACTGGATGATCGGGGTAAATTGTTCTTATTTTGTTTCACCATTCATTCATTCATTCATTCATTTAGTACTGCCCTTCAGAGACTAAATAAGATATCAACATTTTTATTTTATTTATTTATTTATTTATTTATTTTTTTTTATAAAAAAGAAAAGAAAAATGTACACATCACCATCTTGTTCAGAAGTTTACGCCTGGCTCTGAAAGGTTAGTAAGAGAAAAGGTAGGAAAGACATGGTTAAATGAATCCATGTGACTACAGAGGTTTAACCTGTTATTTTATGAAGTGATACAAGTGCTTTGTTTGTGCAAAAAAAAAAAAAATAATAATAATAATTTACCACTTTATTTACAAAAATATTGATCTGCAATGTGTATTCACAAGAACATCATGACGCATGCTTTGTGTTCACACAAGAGCTGACATTGTTGCATGAACACGCTTTGGATAATATTATTTTGTAAATAAAGTGGTAAATTAAGTTTTTTTTTTTTTGCACAAACAACACTAACGTCGCGTCATAAAATTTAGTTTCAACCACTGGAGTCACATGGATTACTTTAATGATGACTTTAATACCTTTCTGGGGATTGAAAGTGGTAGTTGCATTGGATCTTAGATTTCATTTCGTTCAGAAGATGAACAAAGGTCTTATGTGTGTGGAACGACATGAGGGTGAGTACTTAATGACTGAAATTTCATTTCTGGATGAACTAACCCTTCTTGAGCATTACCGTGCAGATTCTGCAAGGTGTACAGTAGGTAAACATATGACTGCAACTGTACATTACTATCGTTTTGGTTAAAATATTAATTTAAGAGCTCAGTGTTGAGTTTACAATTGACCTTTCACCGGAGTTTGATTGACAGGCGAACTGACCAATCATAATGCAGATATCCTTCATTTTTTTTCTGACAAACAAACCAAACCAGTTAGTAGATTAACGTCAGTTTTTGGAGTTCTGATGTTCATTCATGTTAAATTTGTGCTATAACTAGAAGAGATGACTGCTTGAACGGAGGTGCTACGCATTAAACTGCCACAGAATGATATTCATTGTTTGAATTTCTTAAATTTAAATTTTAATTTAAAAGACTATTTCATATCAAAAGTAACCTGCTCTGTCTTGTCTGTTGTCATGTTGTCAGTGTCCTCTTTGCTTTGCAATGTATTTTTCACTGTGTGAGAACATGATGTGTGGCATGAGAGCAACAGTAACTAAGAGGGGAGGCACAGATTCGGGTAATTCACACATGCTTAACCTCTCTCTCTCTCTCGTTCTAATAACTGCAGTAATAACTGCTATCAATGACTCAAGCTCTAAAATGACGTTTTGGAATTAGAAATGGAGGCTTGGGATGAGATGCGTAAGAAATTTAGTTCCACACAAGCGTTTTAAGGACAAAACTCTCTTGAAATACAACATCTGAACAATGTTTGAGGTGTGGTAACCGTAGTATAAGCGGAATAATTGATTCCGGTCCGTTAAATTAGAAAATCATGCACACCTGAGGTGTAATGGCCACTCCGCTTTGCGACGCATTATTTTCTAATAATTCAACATGACCTGTCGTCAATTATCTCTCTCTAGTGTTATGCATATTTGAATAAATATAAGTGTATATTTGAATAAATTTTATTAATAAAATATTGATTAATTGCATAAGCATTGTTTTTCTTTGTAATTAATCACACTAGAATCATGTTAAATTGGTTAGTAAATGTCTTGAAAGGTACTCATATTACTTTGTTTTCTTTTAGAAACAGAGCAGCAGAAACCACCGGTGTCGGATGAAGTGTTGTCTCAGGTTAAACCTCGAGTCCATAAACTGACCCGCAATGTTGGATCTGATACTGTAAGTGTCCATTTATAACACTGTAACCAATCAGATTCAGTTTTATAGTGGCACCAGTGGTCTCAAAATGCCTGGAGCCCTGTTTAACTTTGACTTCTGTGGTTTGATTCAGATTGGCAGAGGATGGCGGATCAGAGTCGAGGCCACTGACATTATCACAGATGAAACCTCTGCGCCGGCCAACATGAACAAGTCTCAGTGAGATTGTCATCTGAATTTGGTTCTTTCTGACTTAATAGCTGATAACTCGAATATAGAGTTTTGGATTGTATATCTGAGTTTGGATTGACACCTGACTTACCTCTAAATAGATCTGATTCAATGAAGATGAAAATACAAAGTAGAGCTGCACGATTAACCATTAAAAGATCACGATCTCGATTCAAACACCTACGCAATCTTGTTCCTAAATGAAAACGATTCTCCTGTGTTAAACCTTTGACAAAATCACACTGGAACATTCAGATCTGCGTCAGCGGGCCGCTGAGCCAGAGAGAGCTGTTGTCCTTTATAGGTATGAAACAGCTTCACAAAGTCTTTTCAACCACACAGTATTGTTATTTAATATCGTCTTAGAATCATTCATATTATCACAGAAGTACTAATAAAAGATTATAGTTCAGATATAAACGCTGATGTCTACGGTAGTGACCGAGATAAGGAAATCACCTTTAGAAAGAAACTTGACCCTTTAAATCAGGGGACTCAAACTCAAATTGGCTGGGGGCCATTGCTGTGATTGACACCTCATAGGAGGGCCATTTTAACATTCAAGCACAAAGCGCAAAATTTCTGAAAAATTACTTTCCTTTGCATTATTTCTTTTTTACTTCAAATTTCATTACTAAAATATTTTTGCCATACTTAACAAAAAATGTAAACAGCAGTGTCTCTATCATTGTTACATACAGTATTAGTTTTTAACAGTTAGTGCAAATATTTTCCCTTACTTTATTTTAGCTTAAATAACATCAAAATCTTGCACTGAACAACACTGTACTGAACAAATGCAATCCCTGAATACATTTGTACACTATGACTTGCCAGACACCTGGCAGCGCTTCTGCTCACACAGCTGAGCCACATTTGCCCAAGATGCCGTTTGAGCATCGGTAACATTTATTGGTAGCATCGGACGCATTTCTGTGGTTTAAATCGACGCTCGTGACTTGCGCGAGTGCTTTTACTGTGCTTTTACTCATAATAGAAGCGACGTGGTCGCGACACGCATGCGGTGTGGCTCGATCGTTTTTCCAGGCGAGCCTATGCCGCAGTGGGATTAAAACATCATGTGACGAGGACCAACCGTTGAGCTTCGGCCTTTCTTTAACAACATTGAAAGCTCAGCCAAACAGCTGATCATAGCTGTACAGGGCGGTTTTTATCTCTCATCTCCATAAATATATCTAGTAGGCAAGGACCAGAAATCAATTTTTCTTTTGCTGAAACTTCCTCGTCATCGTGGAGAGAGCAGTTCATGGTTGCATAGCAACGACAGACACCACGGGAGCGAAAGCGCATTCTCAAGAAGGAGAAAGCGACGCGACCGCTTATGTGACGCGATATGTGAATGGACCCTTAGAACGGTGACTTTCTTTGCATATCAGACCAGTAGTGTTTCCATTAAACTCCACAAAAAAATACTGCAGTGTCCATCTTTCTTGAAAGTGTGTGTGTTCCTCATCCACTTTCCTTTTTGGTTTGGAAAAAAACACATTTCATTCGCACTTTGCAGCCAAACAACAAATAAACTACGAAAGCCCTGAACCAGCTCTCATCAAATCTGCCTGCATGATTTTTTTTTTTTTTTTTTTTTTTTTTTTTTACAATCTTGTCTTTTAAATATGGAATATGGTACGAGACAACTAGAGAATAATAATAATAATAATAATAATAATAATAATAATAATAATAATAATAATAATAATTATTATTAATAATAAATATTATTATAATAATTTAGCGGGCCAGATTGTTTTATTTTTGAGATCAGTTGCGGGCCGGGTAGAGGGGGAAGGGGGCCGTAAATGGCTCGTGGGCTGGCAGTTTGAGCAAAGCCACTGGAAGGCAAGCCTGCAACCTTTAGCCAAAAAAGCGTAATGGCTAATGCTAACTGGCGGTACGGGTGGTACGCAGGGAGGAGTTTTGAACGGTGACACGATAGGCTGAGAGGTGCCGCACATGATTAAGTTAGCCGTTATGCTTTCTCCAATGGTAAGAGATACAGACCCTCTTATCTCCCTATAATAATACGATCTCTGGTTTGAGACCACTGCTTTAAATAATGATAGTATCAGGTACATTGTTACACCAGTAGGTGGTGACAAGTTAGTTAAAAATGTATTTATTAAAAAAAAATAATAATAATTCATTTAAGAAATTTGTTCAAAAATGCTGATTCATCCAGTAATGAAACAAGTGTTTAGTGAGTCATTGAATCATTTATTTAAACCATTTTTTAAAATTTTTTTTTTTTTAAATAATTTAAATAAAAACTTGGCTGCAAAAAATTGGCTGCAGCAATTAACATTTTGTCAGAAACTCTAGTAAATTACATGTTATTTTGTTTAGTTGTCTGTTCAGAATTGTGGGAGATTAGCAATCTCTGTTTGAAAAAAAAAAAAAAAGAAAAAATGTGTCAATTTATCCATAATTGTGCAGCTCTAATACAGTAATTTAGTTAACTAGCCAATGAAGTAGTGTAGTTAATAATATAATGTCAAGTAATATCATAAAATGTTTTCCTTTCACAGATACATGAAGTTTAAATTACATTCAAAGCAGATTCCTGAAGTAAGCACTGATGTGTATTTCAATATTTTGCATTTTGAGCGAATAAATTAGTGGTTGTAAAAGGAAATGCTTTTTATACTTTCAGCACAGTCCTGATCAGACTGAAGAAAACATTGCTTCGACGCCAGCAGCGAGTCCAGCATCATGGTAAGACCAAACATGCTTTTCTCTTCAGGTTTTTGAACAGAAGAGCACGTCTGATTGGCGTCAAGTGAATCTGAAATCAGCCGGATTATGCAGGGCTTTCTGGAGACCAATTAGTCATTCTGCAGCCCACATAGTTGATTTTAAAAATGTAGTTTTGCACACGTGTCTGTATCTTCATAGTGCCAGTGGCTCCTCAGAGGAGCAGAAAGTGGCAGCTCTCTCACAAGAGCCAAGTCTTGATGATCAGCTGGCCTCTGCAAGGTAGGCTTTACATTACTGACCTTACTAAACAAACAAACAACTTGTCAGTCATTTTCTCTTAATCTAATTTCTCTCCTTTTTCATGAAGAAATGTTTCCCTCATTTGTGTATATCCTATTTTGAACAGACTCATGCAGTTTCTGAACCCTGATCCACTCAATCCAGACCAAGAATCTCTTGATGCCAAAGTAAGAGCCTCATTTTTTTTTTTTTTTTTTGGCTGTATTTTATCATGATCATATGTATTGTTATATAATCTGGCCTGTGCTTTTTCACAGGTTGTGCGCTGTGATCCGGGTCACTCTGGAGTTTTAGTGCACTCCTCCCTTCGTATTACACCCTGCAGTAACCTGACATGCGCACCCATCACTGAACAATTCAGAAAGGTCAGTCAACGTGCCTTAATGCAATGGATAATCCAATACAAATGTAGAAGACATTATTATCATTTTGCATAATTTGACACTTACCGGTTGTATCTGATTGTTTGTTTGTTTGTTTGTTTTTTTTTAGTTCCTGCTGTGGAGGAAGTATAATGGTCCGAATGTAGCAGAGAGCTACTGTTGGCCCGCTGTGGCGCGGGGGTTTGACACGGTACTGGTGTCGCACAGCGGTGACAATCCTCTGTCCTATATTCCTCCTCTGCTGATGCTGTTACAGATGGTTTCTGTCACCTCCAGTCTCGCTGCTCGCACTGGGGTGAGATTCACTGCTCTATTACTGCTCAGAGAAGAAAAACGTTTACTTACAGGTTCATTGGTCCCTATGGAGCAGCTCTGTGTCTGGGCTCAGTGGGCTCTGTGGTGTAGCTCCACCTCCACCGTCAATCTTGGCTGATCCAATCAAAGGTGGATACTGCAGTAAATACACATGTAAAAGGTGGCCAATGCTGCTTGTGATTTTGTCACTCAAACCACTTTCAGAGGTGGTAATAAGCGTCATTGTAGAGTAAACAACATGGAATAATGCCAAAACAAGGGTGTTATATTTTGCAGTCTTTGGCTTGAAGACGATAAGATCAGAGTGTAGTACATTTCACTGGAGCCTGTGGTGCAGCTCCATGTATGGGCTAAATGGGCCCTGTGATCCACCATCTCAAGTTGCATCAAATTTGTAGGATAAAATAAATAAATAAAATAAATACATATAATATATAAATATATATATATAAAATATATAAAAATTCCCTTCCCTGGGCTCAATGGAGCCTGTGGTGCAGCTCCACCTCTGGGCTCAATGGAGCCTGTGGTGCAGCTCCACCTCTGGGCTCATTGGAGCCTGTGGTGCAGCTCCACCTCTGGGCTCATTGGAGCCTGTGGTGCAGCTCCACCTCTGGGCTCAGTGATCTCCAAGTTTTTTTCAAATATGTCCTAGCAGTGTGTTTATGGTATTATAAAAACCAAATGACCAAAAACACACTTGTCATGATCTGATCCCAGTTTTGCTGCTACATCTTCATTTTCTGTGTTTGTCTACAGCCTGTAGCCGTGATTCTGTGTCCAGGCTGGGAGAAAGTTCAGACGGTGCTGGAGTTCCTGGAAGACAGTAGAGCGACTCAAAATCTCCATCCCACCAGTGTGCTGCTGGGCATGGACCAGGATGAGCCCAAGAAGTTCAAGATCCAGAGGAACTGTGAGTGTGTGTCTGAGAGGTGTTGAGTGTGGGGCATCTGGATCAAAACCAAAAGCTTTGAGGCTGTTGTGTCTGCCTTTTGTGATGCTATTAAAGGTCAGCTGCTGGTGACGACACCGTTTACCATGATGAGACTGCTGGATGCTCAGTGCTTCCTGTTCCTGAGACTGTGTCACCTGGTGCTGGACGAGGCTGATGTCCTTTATTCACAAGCACCTGAGCAGGTGACGCGAAAGAGCAGTGCACGTTTTTTGCCATTATTTACATACTTACAGATTAGATTAACCCAGGTTAGGGTTTGGTTTTGGCTTAATGTAATTGAGCATAATTTATTACTAGTTATTACTACAGGAAGTACATGGTATGTGTAATAAGTACGCTGTGAAATAAAGTGGGTAGCCATTTATTTTACAGTCCTGTTCTGCATATACATACTATGTACTTGCTATATGAATGTTATGATTGTATTGATACTAACCCTGAACATACCACTAAACCTAACCGTAACCCATGTAGTTACATTATATTACCCGGTACACTCTTAGGTAAGTGTGCTGTAAGTACACATACTGTAAAATGAAGTGTAACCCAAATAGCTTGTGCTGCTGTTGAGGTGGATACAGGTAAGGTTACGACAGGTTTGGTAGTATGGGTAGGTTTAAGGGTGGATTAAATGGTAAAGGAAGGTCAACAGTGTAATTACATGAAGGCATTTTAAAATGCAGTACAATGTAAAAACATAGATGTACACAATAAGTGCATTGTAACAAATTATTAATTTAAATGTTTTAGTACATTGTAGTTGAAGACACAAAGAAGATTTATTGTGCTTTTTTCCATGTTCATCTTTCTGTAGTGTGTAATGTTGCTGTTTGAGCATGACAAAGTCCCTCCAGCAGGTTTTATTCTATCAGTGTATATCAGTGTCACTGTTTCTAAACTCCCTGAAAAACCTTCATTGTAGTCTTGTTTTCTTCACAATATTCATCATTTAAGTAATTCATACGCAGAATAATGGGGTTAAGTTAGTCAGTAATGTGTTGAAACTGGCGGTTATGGTAAGGGGCGGGACATTTCCCAAACGCGCTCGAAGCGTTTGACCAATCACAACATGCTGGTCCAGCTGACCAGTCAGAGCACATTGAGCTTTTTCAGAAGGAGGGGCTTCATAGAGACAGGAACTAAAGAGCGTTACTGATAGACTGGGAAGAGAGGAGCTGCAACAATGGAAAATATGAGGAAAATAATGAACATTCAAGCATGGAAACCTGTTCTAGTAGAGCCCAAAAAATAGACTTTGTTCAAAACAAAACTGAGGGTCCCACTTTATATTAAAGAGGACCTTCTGTGCCCTTTTACAATGTTTTTGTCTCTTCATCTCTTGTGAAGATGTCCGTGATCCTGAAGCACTTCCAGAAGGTAGTGTCTGGGGAGGAGAGGTCCTCGTGCCCCAGGCAGATCGTCGCAGTGGGCAGCCGCTGGAGCACTGGGATAGAGGCTCTGGTCCGAGAGCACATGATTTGCCCCTCCATCATCATCACCGTGATGGAGGAGGCCGCGCTGTATGGCAGGGTACATCAGGTCAGTCCTCACTAGACGTGCCGGTATACGGTAATACGATATATCACGATAATGAATATGCGTGATGTTATCGTGGGCACTTCAAAATACTGTGAATAGTTTTACAAATTATTCAGATTTTTAGAATGCATTTTAAGAATACTTTACCCATCAACCGTTTAAAATGCACAACACTGCTGTGTCAATAAGGCACATGCACTGATGTAAACAAACCCAATGTGCATGAGCAGCATGGTGGAATAAGTGAAGGAGACGCGCTGAATGAAAATGCACTTTCACTCTGACAGCAGAGGGCGCTGATGGAACAGCAAAAAATGCAGCGGTTACCCCGGAAACCCCCGTAAACAAAGCAACTGTGCTACAGCTACTACAGTATTTAAGTGTTTTAAAAGCCATTCAGATTTTTGTATTCGCTATTGTGTTCATCACAGCTCCAAATACTTGAAGACTTAAGGTGATTTTTTTTTTTAAACTTAAACATTCTTTAATCTGGACTACAACATGCACTAGATACTGTTTTAATATGTTCTGATTCTTTATTGTTCAGCCACACTTTACAATAAAGCTCCATTATTTAACTTTAGTTAATTCATTAGTTAACATAAACTGACAATAAAAATACTTCTAAAGAATTTATTAGTCTTAATTTTAACATTTAATAACACTTCATTAAAATCAAAAGTTGTAACTGTTATTTACTGGACCTGAGCTAACATGAACTAACAGTTTTTTTTAACTAACTTTAACAAAGAATAATAACTTCTGTAACAAATGTAGCTATTGCTCATTGTTAGTTAATGCATTAACTAACGTTAACTAATGAGACCTTATTGTAAAGTGTTTTTCGGTGTGTATTTTGATCTTAACACCTTTAACCTTATTATTTATTATTCTCAGGTTAGGTAAAGTAAGTCGAGTCTGGCCTAAATTATAAGCATTTAAAACTACTTACAATTTGGTCAGAAGACTCCTCTGTGGTACGTTCTTGTTCAAAGTCTTATAACACTATAAATCAAGCCAAGGTAGCAGCTTTTGTAATCAATTAAATTTTCTTTTAATTGGTTACTTTTTATAATAAACAAAAATGTAAAGGCAAATAAAACTTCATCATTAAGGTATAAAATACAGTAATCACTCTTTTGAGTCAAAGGTGTAGTCAGCTCTGGGCTTCCCATCTTCAGCTTGGGGTTTCTTGTCCTCAGCTCTGGGCTTCTAGGCGTCGGGGGTACTGACGTATCGGTATCCGAAGAGGCAATCAACTCATCAGTCTTTTATACTCCTGCTGTTTATAGCAGACGTTGGGTTATCTTCTTGATTGACATGCGTTGTAACTTTCCCAAAGTTTCCAGATCCTTCTCAAGGCCTCGCAGGTGCGAGCTGTCTGGCTTTTGTGTCCTTGAACTCCAGTAAACTCATCCAAGATGGCTGATGTCCTTATAAGGTTCTAGGAGTAGAACCACAGTTCTGTGTCCTTGAGCACACACACATAGAACTACACACACATATCCAACAATAACTGTACATCTCTGGCCATAAAGTATAATACATTTCTTAGAAACAAACAAAAATAAATAATAATAATATTGTAAGCAATGCCTAATTTTTAATACATTGGCCAAATGTGTAGCAACAGACTTCCAAAATCTAAACAAGGAGGCAGGGTAATTGCATTTTCTTGATATAATACAACAAGTGTTAACTATTGTTCTTCGTAATTCTTTTAGACTTAAAAAAAAAAAAAAAAAAAAAAAAAAAAAAATGTATAAAGCAAACGTTTCAAACAGATTAGTGCATTGCTTTATTGTATTTATGTTCAGAGTTTTTGTTACAAGAAAAAAGTATTAAACCTGTTATAGTATGACAACACTTTTTTTTTTTTTTTTTTTTTTTTTTGCAGCTTTAATTTCGTGATAATACCGTATACCATGATAAAAGCTTCAGCAATTAATAGCAACATGAAAATTTGATAGTCACATGCCTAGTCCTCACAAACAGAGGTGTTTCTGTCCTGTCCTCTGTGAACTCTGACGTCTGCTCTGTGTTTCACTTTCAGAGGGTCCAGCTCTGTCTGGACTGCGATAAGATCTCCGTTCTGCTCGGATCTCTGGACTTCCACCCGCCCAAACCACAGAAAACCCTCATCATTACCAACTCTGCCGAGGAGACAGAGCATGTGTATAAGGTAAAGAATTCCACTAATCACAGTGAAGGATGTGTAACAATAATAGGGCTTAAAGTTTTCCAACACCGTGACGGATCTCTGGTGTGTGGTGTTTGGCTGCAGAAAAAAAAAGATAGTCCTACATTTAAACACAAAATAAAATAAATAAAATGTTGATATCATGTTTAAGTTCATGAGTTCGCCTACCAATGAAAGGAACACAGTTCTCGCTCTCAACCAAACTAACATTACTAGCCAATCAGAAGTAGAATGGGGTGGGTCTTGGAAAATGCGTGGTTGAGAGATCCAGCTGCAACAGAGTCCTAATAACTCGGGAGGAGATTAGGGTGAAAAGCACAATAAGCCTCACAAGAATCGAAATTGGGCTACTTTTCCCTATTTGGAGTGGGACCATAGACGTCTCTCAAGCTGTGTCTCTTTCTTGGCACTCTGTGGTGTGAAAGATCGTTGTAGCGCTTCAGTTCACGCAGAGTGCACATGAACCGATCATCTCTTCGCTTTACTAGTTACAACACAAAATAAACATGAATGAACATTGAAAGAATACAGTATCGAAATCATATCATGTCACATGTAATTGATTAATCTGCGTTTCAACCGCAGAATCGCGTCAATAAAACAGCTTGTAAAAATGTCACATTTACCATCACATTTACCTCCGAAAAGCCATTCAGTGTCCAAAAACTCATTAGTCAGCTACAAAAATTAACTTGGAGAGGAGCATTTTGCACTATAGGCTATTGCATATTCATATATTCATTGTATTTGTACTTAACATGTGCTTCGATATTGAATGTATAAATCTGTTTTATGACAGCCACCATTTAAATGTTTAGACCTATGAAACAAAAAACGATGAATTTTATTTTTTTTATTTTTTTTTTACTTGAAGCAAATGGTGTTTTTTCCATTTATTTTCTTGTCAGAGTGCACCAGAATGCTTTGTTTTTCATGTTAAAATCACAATTTTCTCCTGAGGGAGGATGCTCCCAGACCCCCCCCCACAACAATTTAGCTCGTAAACATGTCGTCTTTTTCACCTATTTTGAGTTTGCAGGTATGGTGTTTGTGACTTTAAAAAAAAAAAACGTGCACGTTCATTGCAGAACACAATTTATCATTCACGATCTCTCAACCGCTTGTAAATTTGTGTAAAAAATTAGCTAGTACAGTGTCAAGGACAAAGCTAACCAGCAAAACTTGATATAAAAAGCATCCTAAATTTTACACGTTTGCACCATATTGTAGTGAGTAACCCTTCTTGGTATTGCTGTTTCAAATAGCCCACCATAATCTGGAGTCTGTCAAGGGTTAATAGCAATGGCAGATACGTTACTAGTTAGTGTCAAGGAAAATCACTTTCAAATAATGTTTTTTTTTTTTTTTTTTGCTAAATAACCCTGCGTACGTGTCCCCACCCACACCAACCAAAGAAGTTCAGGCTCAGGATTTTTTTTTTTGGGGCTTTAACCCATGCAGTCAACCAATCAGTTCACAGATATTTAATCATCCCTTTGTGGTGACAAAAATATACATTTAGCTTTTATCCTCAACATGACAGAATGATTTCTTGAGAGGTTGTCCATCTTCTGGCAGTTTAAATGTTTGCTAGTTGACATGGCAATATATTGAATCACTAATGTAATGCTGATTGGCTCCTGCATCTGATGTATTTTCCCATCATGCACCATCTGTCGTTCAGGCTGTGGTCAACACTGCTGTATTCACTCTGAAAGCTCATGAAGATGTGACGGACCAGTTTGACTTTGTCATTGATCAGTGGAGGAAAGACATCGGCCATGGAACGCAAGTCATTCTGGGTAAGTATCTGTCATTTGACATTTAGCTGTCAAACTAAATGTCTTAAGATGCCACTGGTTTTCATCCATTTCTCAATCTTGCATTCTCTGTAGCCAAGAAGGTTTTCATGATGTAAATAAAGCATTCCCTCTGGCATCCTTTACCTGCTATAAATAGTCTATATATATATATATATATATATATATATATTAGACTATTTATAAGTCCTATCCTTTGTTTATTGTTTGGTAAACATAAGCCATGAATCTCAGAAAAAAAATAGATTAAAATAATTTATTTAAAAATATAAAAAATTGTTAGGAAAATACATTAGGTTGCTACAAAAACCTGCCTGCAGTGTTCTGGGAAGGTTCGCTTATGGTTACAAAAAATAGAACCTATAGAAAATGTTAGAATGGGATTTGGTTCCAAACAGGACCATGTGCTGATAGTAGGAAACATTCAGTGTTTGCTTCTTGTCTGACTTTGCTTCATTCCTCCTCCAGTTACCACCAACGACTGCCTCAAGGCTCTTGGTATCCGGGATGCCACATGCGTCGTCCATTATGGGTTTCCCAGCTCCCCTAAGCTGTTCGGCAGCCGCCTCTTCTGCATGTCGGAGAATTTCAGAAGCCTTCCAGATGTGGTGCTTGCTTTGGTTTTATCATTCCTGTATTTAATTGAGTGATAGGATGAAGTAACCGTGGCTGTGATGTCACGTGCAGGATCCCGGCGAGAGCTGGTCTCCTGCAGCTCAGTCCGTGCTGCTGCTGTCGGAGCAGAACGCCCGTCACGTGTGCGGTGTGCTGCGCTACCTGAGGAGAGCCGGGGCTCTCCTGCCCCCCGAGCTGCTGCAGTTCGCTCTGGGCGTCCAGCAGGCCAAAGAGGAGCAGAAGACGGACAGACCCCTCTGCGGCTCGCTTAAGAGCTTTGGCTTCTGCAGGTCTCTGCATCAAACACCATGTTTACATCATCTGTGAGTGTGAACGTCTGCTGCTGATTTACAAATGTATTCTTCCTCTTTGCAGAGACAGCACAGTTTGTCCAGATAGACACATGATCAACAAATCCCTGGATCATCCAAAGCACCCGGACACTGGCACTGTGATGGTCAGTTCAAAACAGAAAATCACAAATATATCTGGTTTTGGGCCATACGGTTTGAAACAATACACAGATGAAATCCTGTCATTTTGAGTTTTATGTGGAATGTCATGGAATTTGGCAAATTTTGGCTTAGGCCACGTTTACACTAGTGTGTTTTCGTTTTAAAACGCATTTGCTTTGCTACGGTTACGCCTGTCGTTTACATTATACCAGAGTTTTCGAACCTCAAAGACGGAGACTTTCAAAAACACTGCTGACCCTGTTTTAGTTTGAAAACGCCGGCGTTGTTTCAGTATAAACGGACCAAAATGGAGTCTTTTGAAAACAATGGCGTAGCTGCCTATGTTCGCTCTGCATATCCTTGATGACCATGTAAACAATAACATGGAGACTGAACTGCAGTCTTTGCTGGCTTTGTTGTCATTTTTAGCAGCCATTGTGCAGTTAAGCTCTGCATATTTTTAATACTGCAGCTGCCTACACGCGCAAGAGGCAACTGTTTACACTTGTACATACATGCTGTGTGTGAACGGTCATGTGACATGGGTTTTCAGTCGTGTAATGTAGACAGAGAACGTTTCTGAAACACTGTGGAAACACCAGTGTAGACAAGGATAGTTTTCATTTTAAAACACTGTTTTAAAACAAAAACGCACTAGTGTAAACAGGGCCTTAATGTATCAGAAGTAGGGCTGTAGAGCTCATCAGATTCAAACTGCGATGTGTGTTATTGTCTGATTTATTAAACCACAAAGAAGCATCCAATACAAACAAACTCAAACGTCTTCATTATAAACTGGCAAAACAAAAGTTCAATTTAACTTGAAGGTAGACGTGCCGATATTCGGCAGTGCGATATATCACGATATTGTTATTGTGGGCACTTCAAAATACTGTAAATAATAATTTATTACCAATTATTAAATATTTTATAATGCATTTAAGAAGACTTTCCCCATCAACCATATAAAATGCACAACACCGCTGTATTCTGCGTCAAAGGGACACGCGCTCAGATATAAACAAGCCCAAAGTGCACGAGAAGCACATGGCGGAACGAGTGAAGGAGACGCGCTGAATGAAAGTTCACGTTCACTCTCTGACAGCAGAGGGCGCTGATGGAAAAGCAGAAGTGCAGCGGTTACCCCGGAAACCCCGCAAACAAAGCAACTGTGCTGGTGAAGTTTTTAAAATGTAATTTTTTTTTTTTTTTTTTTTTTTTTTTTGTAATCTCAATGTTGTTCATCACAGCACCAAATACTTAATACTTAAAGAATTAATAGGCTATTTTTCAAACTTAAACATTTTTATATTTTAATCTGGACTACAACATGCCCTAATGATTAGAAATGTTCTGATTATTTGTTATTGTTCAGTAAAACTTTGAGACATACGGCTTCATTAGTTCACATGTTAATTCATTATTACCAAACTGACAATGAAAAATACTTATAAAGCATTAATTATTCTTATTTAATGGACCTGAGATAAAACTACCTGGACCTGAGATAAAACTAACAATGATTATTACAAAAAGTTTTTAAATCTGTTATACTATGACAACACTTTTTTTGCAACTTATTTCAATATCGTGATAATACCATATACCGTGATAGCAATTCAGCAGTTCAGCAATTAATCGCAACATGAAAATTTGATACTGTCACATGCCTACTTGAAGGAATTGACTAATAAATTAGTTGTATATTAAAGTATCCTTCTCAAAGTCATAATCACAATAATAAATACAATTTATTAAAGCATTTATTTCAAAGGAATTTGTTTTCATGTTCTTGTTTTAATTTAATTTATGCCGTAAACTTCTCTTGTACAGCACTAATTGACAAATTAGTGAATTGGAATTGCTATATTTTCACTTAATTACATGTTAAGATTAAATTGTTTTATTAGGTTTTATGAAATAATTTGACTACCACAGGTTTTGAAACATTTGTATTAAATTGTAAAAAAGAAAAGCGTAATCTAGAAAAGTTAAACACAAAAGATTGAATAGAATTAAAAAAAAAAAAAAAAACTATTTCATAGGGCTCAGTTATTGTTAACCCTTTGACGCATACAATCACACCGGTGTGATCAGTCTTGGCTGGCCCCAGGAGCGTACGATCACACCAGTGTGATTAGAACGTTCAGCGCCTCACGTGATCAGCTGCCAAATTCAAATGTGCGTGTGCGCTTTGGCTGGCGCTAAACCAGAGATGCGCAGCGCTTTTCATATATCACATATATGCAGTGTTTTCAACCAAATAATGTTTATTTTAGGTTTCAGACACTCATGTGTATTTTATTTAAATACACATGAGTACTAACAGAACAATATATTTAGAGTTTGTATAATACACGATGTCTATAGAAGCAGAAATAACAACCCTTTCCATTATAATTAGATGACACGTTTTATTCATATCAGATACAGATTGTGAGAGTAACTTTAAAGTTTACTCCATTCTTCCCTAGTTCACCGACTCACTTACTTTCATGTATTTCGGGAGAAGTGGATGAATTCACATGTTGTAAATCCAACAGATCCGATTCTCTGTGCGGCGCAAACTAACATGGCGGCGCCCATCGCGCATGCAGCTCAACTAACGCGATCGTTATAAAGGTGTTTAAACAGCAAAACACATCCACTTGCACATATTTGACAATCGGAATATTAGATATTTCATGCTATAGCTAACAAATTTGAATATCTGTGAATATTTTGAATAAAGGAAAAATTAAATAAAAGCAGGTCATCAGTCATACAGCGCTGTGGTGTGTTATGTGACATGCAATGACGCGTCACCATGGAAACAAAGCGATACGTTCTAAATAACGGTCGCCTTAAACTCACGCTGGGGGTCAGCCAGAATATTTTAAACTTACGTGCGAAAGGGTTAAAATTAATACATTTAATAGTTTTATTAATTCAGTTGATTATACATGCTTTTTGATGAATAATTTTTAATAAAAAACATTTAAAGGCACAATATGTAAGACTTTTGAATTAAAATATATAAAAACCACTAGAACAATGTTATATATTTTGTTGACTTGTGTACTTACATTATCCCAAATGTTTCTAAGAATGCTTAAATCCAGAGAAATCATCTATTTTAACCAGGACATGGATCATGTCATTCTGTTGCCTATCAGTGACGTCATATCTGCGTTACCCTCAATTTCTGGTTTCACTTTTGTAGAAACCATGGAAACACCAAAGACACTTTAGTATATTATGTGTTGTTTTTTTTGACAGGTAACCAACTGTTTGAATACATTAATCTACAAAAAAACTAATTGTTATATAGCTAGACTTATTGTTTGAATCTCTTGTTTTCTTGATTTACCACGAGTATATCATGTTTGTACATGCCTCAGTAACAATGCTGTTTTGTCAAGCGGCTAACATAACCACAGTAACAGTAATACAGCATTTTCTCCATCATATATTTTAAAATGAATTGCATGCCATTTAGCAACAAGTCATCCAGCTTTTATTAATACGAAATGCTAATATCGATCTAGCTTACTGCAGTGTGCAACAAGTGTCTCATGGCAGCCAACGAGTCAATGCAGAGTAACGTTATAACAACTTTCAACACAGTCAAACAAATTTTAGTATAATTATAAAACAGCACTGCATTACCCACAATTTTAATTGGTCAGATAAAGTGACCTGTATGAGGTAGTAATTCAGCGCTCGCAGCTGTTTCATCAGAATTAAATAAAATAATGTGAATTTAAGCGTACTTTTAATCATAAAACACTAGCAAAAGCGGCAGCATACAAGCATAATAAAAACAGCAAGGTAAAATGTCCCAAGCTATCGGTCTGCCCTGCTTCATACCACAGTAACATTAATAAAACTTTAATACATTATCTCATTAATGAACATGATTTCTGCCCGAGTCCGTTGCATTCCTTTCCATCAGCTGTCGAGGTGAAGATGACAACTCCCATGATTCCACGCTCATTCATGCATCATCAAGCTACATCTTTGTTTTGAATACGTGACCTCTAGTGGTGAAAATTACATATTGTGCCTTTTAAAACAAAAAAATAAAATAAAATGGAAAACATCATTTAAAAACAAAAACAAAAAAAAAAAAAATCTAAAAACTGTCAAAATTCAAGTCTTTTACCAGCACTGGAATTATTTGCACTGTTTATTTCTCCGCTTGTCCATGTTTCAGATGGGTGGTTTATCCTGCTTTGGCTTTGTTTGGAAATATGTCTGTTGGCAAAACAATTTATTTTATTAATTTATTTTTACGCTAAAAGTCATGCTTTTATTCTGAGGATCAGCGCAGCTGCAGTGTGTTTGCGTTTACATCTCCAAATGTGCTTTAAGTGAGCAATTATAATGCATCTTGGGTGTGTTTACAGCTGCCTTTAAATGAGTTTAAGTGCCTCAGATCACTGAAAACACATTAGCATCAGATAGAAGAGCACTTGCAAGCGTTTCCACAGTCTTCAATTTTCAGTCTTCAATTTTCAGCTCATGTCATGTTTTTCAGTAGGAGTAATTATTAATTCTGGACTTTTTTTTTGATCAATTTCAATGTGTTACAGTTTCACTTCTGCCAGTGGTTGAAAGCAAAATGTTTCTTCCAAATCTCAAAAGGTTTTGCCGCTGCTCATAAAGACTGCGAACGTGTACTCTGGCCGTATCGTGAGCCAGAAAGACGACAGTTATGAGGCTCTCGCTGCTCAAATGAATGCACACTACGCTGGCGAGAGACGCTGTGCTGTGGAAGTGCTGAAGGGAGAACTGTACGCCATTCAGGAGGAGAGCGTCTATAACCGGTACTGACACCGACGCCCTCTGCTGGGACACTTGACACGCACTCACCATTCTGGAAACATTTACTCCATACTTCATCATATACTAATACTGTCATTCAGCAAGGATGCATTAGATTGGTCAAAAGTGAAAGTAAAGACGTTTATAATGTTACAAAAGATTCTAAGAATCCTGAAAAATATAATGCGTTTTTTTATATATATATTTATATTATATATTTATATCACGGTTTCCACAAAAATATGAATCAGCAAAAACTTTAACATCGAGGATTAAACAAACTGTTTTTAATAACTGAGCAACTATAATAGTTGATCATCTTAACTTCTGAACGGTGGTGTATGTAAATGAATAAATTCCATGAATGTTTATGGGAAATGATTGTTTGTTTGTACATCCGGTCACAGTGTACGTGTGATGGAGGTGCCAGATAAAGGAGAGCAGCTGTTCAGCAGCGTCACCGCCTGCTTCATCGATGAGGGCCGCACACAGGAAGTGAAGTCACACCAGCTGCTCCAGCTTCCTGCTCAGTTCCAGGATCTGCCAGACCAGGCTGTAGAGATCATCCTGTGCAGGGCTCAGCCTGTCGATGGGGAGGTGGACTGGAACCCCAAGGTCTCGACAGTCCCACTGACACAATCTCTTCAGGTTGTACATGAACGGCTGTTTAAAACAGAACAATGTCTGTGTTCAGGTGAACAGAGCCGTGAGTCAGAAGATCAGAGGGAATCTGCATCAGGCCAGGGTCGTGATGAGTGTGGGAAACACTGTCTGGGTTGATCCGATGGTAGGTGTTCATCATGTTTGCTGGTCCGCCCCGGTCTGAAGAGCTTTCTAGCGCTTGTTCTCTTCACACAGGTGCGTATGACACGAGTGCCGGGTCTGAAGACCTACATCAACGAGTATAACGTCCACACTGAGATCCTGGCCTCTGGGTTTGGCGTCAATAATCCTCAGCACGTGGACCTGCTGAAGAGGGTTTTCCAAGGAGACCAGGATTGCAACATGCTGTATCAGCACTTGACAGACGACAGGTGTACAGAATTTCCCTATGTTTTAAACACTAAATTCAACCCATGAAAACGGTACTTTAAATCTTTTCAGTAGGCCCCTCCCCCTAGTGGGTGTGTCATGTTTCTCATTTGACAATTTACTGCACTATTTTATAATCAAATCTTGTTCTAATCTTGACAAAACACAGGTGTGAGACTCAAGATTCTGTTTTGTGATTAGAAATGATATTGAGACATATATATATATATATATATATATAGAAATATATTGATTTGTGACAGGAGAACGTGTCAAATGTAGTGTGGGTTTCACCCGGTGGCTATTTTTGGTACAGCGCCTAAACAAAATTTCACAGAAACCTCAATTTTTGTGATAACTTTAAATTTGGAACACAACATTGTTAGACATGCCACTTTTTAGTTCAAAACCTTTCTTTAGTAGTAAACTACCACTGTAACACTTTGACGCTTCAAAAACTCCATAAAGAGATCAGAAAACTAATCCATATGAGTTAGGCTTTACTCTCATGTAAACATTGATCAGCGAACATAAGATTCCGGAAGCTCAAACGTGCTGCGTAACACATGAGAATGAACCTCATTGGTTACGCAGCACGAAGAGGTTTGTTCTTGTGCATTATTCAGGTACGGTTGAGCTTCTGCTTAGGTTAACTGATTGATGTTTACATGCAAGTAAAAGCCTAAATTAAATCTGTTCATCATAACAAGCGATTGATTCTCTTCAGAAAATCTGGACTAAACCGCTCGATTTATATGGATTAGTTTAACAGCCTCTTTATGAAGTTTTTGAAGCATCAAAGTGGTAGTTGCAAAGGCAGTTAATGGAAAGAAATTTGACCGCATTCTGTCATCAAAAATGTCTTAATTTGTGTTCTGAAGATGAACAAAGGTTGTACAGGTTTGGAACGACATGATGGTGAGTAATTAATGACAATTTCATTTTGGGGTGAACTAACCCTTTAAGGCTTTTTTTTACATTGATATAACACACTTTATTTTATCTGTCAATCACAATTACTACTATTATGTTTAAATTTATACATCTATACTTTCAGTTTCTTATACACACACACATATTGTCGTCATATTTAATAAAAAAAAAAAAGTACCCACTTTAAACTGCTGTTGTTTTGCTCTGGCAGGTGTGAGAGCCATTCGTTGTCCTCAGAGAAGAGTCTTGCGGTCACAGATGACCTGATGACCAGCAGGATGAAGGATGTAGTCAGCGCTCATAATGCCATGCGCTTCATCCAGAGCCCTCAGATCAGCAGTGCTGTCCTGAGCAACGGAGATCAGGAGCCTTCAGAAGACAGCAGCAGCGTCATCAGGCTAGTCTCTATTAGCCCAAGATTGAGATTGACTTCTTCTGTTAGCTTCTTTTCTTAAAGTTTATATACAGTGTATGTGTGTTTATAATATAATATAATATAGTATAATTTTTATTAAAAAAAAAAGTGTATATATATCAGGAATGTGTCTTTCTGATGCTGATTCATTAAAAACTGGTCACAAAAATTGAATTGTTCCAGTATTTTTTTTTTTATGGATTTTTATGGAACCAGTTCTGAATATGAACTGACTCCCAATTTTTATTTTGTAATGACTCGCTTTCTCCTTATTTTTTGTTGTTTTTCTTTCAGACCTAATCTGAACGGATTCTCAACTCTGAACGGGACCAGCTCTGAAACAGGCATGGTTATTTTCAGTCGGCTGTAAGCAGTGGTTTAAAGTGAACTAGTCCGTTCATTAGCACTTGTAGTAACACTTGGTTTTTGTCCACATTGATTATGCAGAAAAAGATGAAGCCCTGAGCATCAACAAATTACAGACTGTTAATAAACCGCGGAGTTTCCATAATCCAGCCATTTTCTCATTCCAGCCTTCCAGGTAAGTCACATGTCCTGAAATGTGTGTGAACATTCAGCCACAGCATCTGTTTATTTCTCATATCAGTGTTTCCTGCAGTTTTCACCCGCAGATCAAGTGGTTTCAGAGGGGCGAGTTTGTGACCGTCTGCGTGAAGCTCATCAATCCAGTGATGCAGAAGTGTGAATTCAACTCTGACACCGTCATTTACAGGTCACATGATTATACTGTCTGTTCAGTCATTTTACTGTTAGAAGAAGCGTATGGATGGTTGACATTTCGTTTTACTGTTCGTAATGAAGAAATGTTTTTCTGACATTGATGTTTGGTGTTTTATGGGGATTTTTTTTTTTTTTTTTTTTTTTGATGCATTTTGATGCATTTTGATCTCAGTGGGTACGTGAATGACCGCCATTACTACGCAAAGCTTGAGCTGTTCGGTGACATCATCGCAGAGAGGTGCTCATGGGAAATCAGGTGCAATGAGCCCGTGATGAAGCTGATGAAAAAGGAAAAGCAGGACTGGAGGACACTCCTCAAACACAAGGCATCTATATCTCATTCAGAGCGTTTTCAGTACATTAATCATGCTGTATTATGTGGACTCAAACTGATGCCGATGACTTACGATGAATGATTTTTAAACCTTCTCCACAGAGTGCCTTTGTCAGCTATGAGTTTGACTACATTGATGAGGCTCGTGTTTCTCCAGTAAACGGTGAGGAATAAATATGTGTCTGATTGGTTTAACCCTCAATAGCTCAGTTTTGCCCAAGAGTATTAAGAGTGTCACTTTTTTCTTGCTTTAATGAAATATCACTGATTTCCCTGAAGTAGCGATGATAAAATGACACATTTTAAGAAGGGAATTTAGGTTATTTAGATCTTATTTCCCCCTGCTCTGTGTTAGGGTCTTTCTCATTCATTTCCTATGTTTCTTTTGTTTGGTTCAGATTGTAAAAAAAAAAAAAGTCACCAAGTTTTAAACCACTCAGATTGAGAAAAGCATTACAAAAACCGGGCTTTTATTTTGAAAGTGATGAGATTGCTAGCATTTGAGCTCACATTCTCCTCCTTAATAAGAAAAATAAGTTGATTTTAAATTTCATGGCATCAACACATCTCAAAGTTGGGACAAGGCCATGTTTACCACAATTTTTCTCTTAGAAACTCCTTTCTGATATTGCTCCACTATTTTTCGCCACAGCATTGGGGGAATTGGTGATCCTCTGCCCATCTTGACTTCTGAGAGACACTGCCACTCTGAGAGGCTCTTTTTATACCCGATCATGTTGCCAATTGACCTAATAAGTTGCAAATTGGTCCTTCAGCTGTTCCTTATATGTACATTTAACTTTTCTGGCCTCTTATTGCTACCTGTCCCAACTTTTTTGGAATGTGTAGCTCTCATGAAATCCAAAATGAGCCAATATTTGGCATGACATTTCAAAATGTCTCACTTTCAACATTTGATATGTTACCTAAGTTTATGAGATTTGTAAATTATTGCATTCCTTTTTTTATTCACAATTTGTACAGTGTCCTAACTTTTTTGGAATCGGGTTTGTATATATGTGTGCCGCTAAATGTCGATAGATGACATACAGCAATTAGAATATTCATCACGTCATTGTTGCATTCGCATTCTGCCAAGTGTCAGCCCTTTACATTTGTTTGCTTCTCTGCTGCTAACCTTTTGCTCACATAATATTTTAATACAGCCAAATTCCCAATACAATTGTTTCATCTATATATTTTTCTGTTTTTGTTGTCAGACAATATGAAATGGTGACTGAAACACAGCCCATTAAGATTACATACAGGACTTGACATTAAGCCTTCTCATGTGGATACGCATAAATCAGTCATTCACTTGTACGAGTAAAACAGTTGCTTGTCTGGAAAATTATTATTATATATATATATATATATATATATATATATATATATATATATATATATATATATATATATATATATATATATATATATATATAATTATTTTTTTTTTTTTTTTTTTTTTTTTTTTTTTTTTTTTTTGTGGTGGTGGTGGAAATATGAATTTGTTCTGAAGCAATATCCTTTCAGAATATTGCAGCTTTGACATATGTAAATCTGCATATTTTTGATTGATTACAACTGCATTAAATAATGTTATGGGATTGTTTTTAAATATTTAAAAAAAAATACAAATATGAAATGTTGGAGGGGAAATGATACTTTTAAAAATGAAACTAGACCACCAGTAGGTGGCGGCAAGTAACCGTCTTAATGAGTGGGTCATTAATTCATTCATTCAAACGATTCATTCAAATGGCTGATTCATTCAAGAATGAGGCAGTTGTTTATGAATGGGTCATTGAATCTTTGACTCGACAGATTCGTTCAAAACGCTGAATCATTCAGTAATGAAAACAAGGTGTGTTGCGCTTTGGTACTGCTGTGAGTTTTGTTTGAAACTATTTTCGCTGAAAAAAAATAGAACAAAAACAGTCAATGTTCCTTCTAAAATGTAAGTGGCTTAATATTAACGACTTGTTAATTGAACTGTTGTATGAAATCAGTGTCACGTTTTTAATGGTGATGGTAGCCTATTTAGGAAAACGGCATTCTTGGTTGTGTGGTTTTGCCTACCAGTATCAAGTTATAAAAACTCCACATTTTGAATTTTTACCGCAGTATGTTTAACCAACTTTTTTTTTTGTGTGTGTGTGTGTATGCATCGCTCATGTTTCCATTTCTCCTCAAGATGGTGCACGAGCCTCAACAGCGCAACCTTGTTGTCGTCAGTAGCCTACATTATACAGACTATTATTATCCACTATCGATCGCCACTTACACTAAATGTAATAAAAATCAGTCATACTCGCGTTTTGGTGATTCCCAAGTTGCTGTTTTTTTTTTTTTTTTTTTTTTTTTTTTTTTTTTTGATCAGGTCCTTGTCCGGTTGGGAAAGTAAAGTTCGAGCCCTGACATGTTACACCAGCACTAAAATCCCGATTTATAATCGAGACGTTGTCTGACAAAATCACCATACACATAAGATAGACATTTGCTGTGATTTTGGCAATATGTACACGTAAAATGATCACTCAGGTTAGAAGCAATAGTATCTATTTTATTTGTTCTCTGACAGAGCGCACATCCTCAACTGAATGCGCTGCTGAACCACAGAGGTGCGCCTGCGGCAGGAAAGCAAGACCTCACGCTCGTGCGGTAGTACCAGGGGGTCTCGGAAGCTGGATCAGGTTAACAAGTCACTATATTCGTCACAACGTGCTTTCTTAGAAAAAAGTCACAAAAGGGGTCTGAAAAGGCGCTAAGTTGGCAACACTAATGCAGCCTTCTGTCTACAGGTCCCAGTGCGCCGCTGTCCAAAATAGCATTATGGCAATTTTGCACCGGCCGGAGGCAATTACCAAACTGGTTCCGTGTGTGTATCACACCAATGTACATATGTTGTGACAGCAAATCAAAGTTATTAATTATTTAGGCTTTATTCAAAATAAACTGGTAGTATTATTTTTCTTCAACATTATCTAAAAAACTGAATGCCTGTAGAAATAAAATTTAATGCTTTTTAATGCCATTTAAAGAGTTAGTTCACCCAAAAATGAAAATGTCACCTATTACTCACCCTCATGCCGTTCCACACCCGTAAGACCTTCGTTAATCTTCGGAACGCAAATTGAGATGGTTTTTATTGAAATCCCATGGCTCAGTGAGGCCTGCATAGGGAGCAATGACATTTCCTCTCTCAAGATCCATTAATGTACTAAAAACATATTTAAATCAGTTCATGTGAGTACAGTAGTTCAATATTAATATTATAAAGCGACGAGAATATTTTTTTGTGCGCCAAAAAAAAAAAAAATCGACTTATATAGTGGTGGCCGATTTCAAAACACTGCTTCATGAAGCTTCGGAGCGTTATGAATCAACGTGTCGAATCAGTTCGGAGCGCCAAAGTCACGTGATTTCAGCAGTTTGGCGGTTTGACACGCGATCCGAATCATGATTCGACACAAAAGATTCATAATGCTCCGAAGCTTCATGAGTAATCAATGACAGAATTTTCATTTTTGGGTGAACTTAATGACTTTTAATTTAATGACTTTTAATGCTTTTTAATGCCCTGCGGATACCCTGTTGATATATTATCCATTGTTTGCATCATATTTCTTCTGAATGATCTGCTCAAAATAGTGCAGCAGTTTTAGTTATAATATCCAAGCAGTGCTGTTGGAGTTTGTGGAGTCTTGAGAGGAATATTCTCCAGCCATTGTCATAGTACCATTGTCTTGACCATATAACCGCACAGCAAGCCATATTATTTGATAATTGTATAAAATAATCCCAAAAAAAAAAAAGCACAAACAGGGCAGAGATGGCAAATTCAGCAGCTGGAATTAGCTGAGGTGACGGCTCGCAGATAGCAGCGCAATTGACCTGTCACTCAAGTGACCACACCCTTAATTATGCAGAACTTTAAGGCTTAATATAATTTAAACGGATGAGTTATAAAAAAAATTCACCCCCCTCAGAGTTGTCATGAAGGGCAAAATTAGCTGTATAGACCAAAACCACAATTTGATCCAGGCTGTAAACATGTTTTTTTTTTCTTCTGTAAAGCTGGCCATTTTAACATGGGACTCAATGAGATTCTGTTCTCTTTTGGAGCCTGTCCCTAGTGGCCAGTCAATGAATTTCAGTTTAAGTCACTTCCATATTGGCTTCAAGAGAAACGGGGAGATTGCCGCTTGATACCGTATCATAGCAAGCAAAGCGTCTCAAATGCTCAACTGAAAAGACGCTGCACTGCCGAAACGCTTTCAAGCGCCTAGCGTTTTCAGCTGGCTAAAAACACAGACACGTGACCTAAAAGTGTTTTCTAGAGCCATTGGATAAGTTAATCTTCCCCTCCTCACTTCACACGTATCACGTGACCAATCCTGAACGTTTGAATATGCAGAAGTGCAGATGAGACCGGAGGGTTGCTGTGAAGTAGTTCAGTGAACACCTCTGACTCGTGATGACCTGTTCAGTCATGTAAACGGTGTTTGTTTTCACTCAGGGCACTCGTTCCTGGCTGAGGTGGGAGAAGACGGCTGTTTCGTCAGCTCCGAGAGCAACAGCGACAGCGACTGACATGACGGGCATCAAATTCTATACATTAACTGGGCACATCTGCCTCCACATCAGTTTAGAGTAAAACTACATCTATTTCCCTGTCTGTTGACTAATAATAATGATGATAATAATAATAATAATAGTTTTTTTTTTTTAGCATTTGTGTTAAGATGTTATGAGTCTCACGGCTGTCTTTTGAAGGGCTTCTTTGAGTTACACTAGTTTTGTTAATATATCTACTTCAACATCAACCTTGTTGTGAAGCGCTGCTTTGCTTGCAGTGCATATAGTGTAAAGCGTTTTTGTTTGTGTTCTTTCATATGAATATTTAAATTTGTTGTAGATTTTCATAAATTACTACACTGTCTAATATGCAATTTAACATGTTCTTTGATGCAATAAAGTGACACCAAGCATTCTGTTTCTTTCATGGTTTGTGAACTTTACAATGAAATGGAAGTAGCCAGAAATCTTTTTCTTTTTGTGATGTACTTCTGAGTAGAACTGTTTATCAAAAAAATAAGTAAAAATGTAGAGCGGGGCTTAGTTCTATTAATCGGTTGTTGATTTGATAGAGGCAGATCTGATTGGCGAGGTAAGAAAGGGGTGGGATTTAAGCGGACTAAATCATTGGCTTCACCAGATTGAGTTGAAGTTTTGATTAGAAATTAAGGTACAAATATAAATGCACAGATGAATCACAGTACACTCTAAAAATGCTGGGTTAAAAACAACCCAAGTTGGGTTGAAAATGGACAAACCCAGCGATTGGGTTAAATGTTTGTCTAACCTGCTGGGCAGTTTTATTTAACTCAACTATTGTTTAAAAATGTCTGGCTTAAAATGAACCCAAAATAGGTTGGAAATTTAAAAATCAGACACAATAATAATCAAAAGGTGAACATTTAATAAGCAATTTAATAAATGCTTATTGTTTATTATTCATTAAACATTAAATGTTAATTTCAGCATAATTTGGGTTTATTTTAAGCAAGCAGTACAGTAATTTTTAAACAATACCCTAACATTTAACCCAACGTTTTTTAGAGTGTAAGATCAATAAAATGTGCTTAGAAAATAAATAGATTAATGGTTAATTTAAAATATTGATTCTGCACTCTAAAAGCTCTTGAACATAAGTTAATTGTTAATTATAATTGCTAATTCCTTGTTTGTTTTTTAACCTCTATTAAACCTCTTCAAATAAGGAACAGGCACTATCTTTAATCATATATTGAAAGGGGAATAAATAATACAAAAATAAATAAAAACAAATACTAAGATATGTAAAAGGAAATTATAAAATGAATTAAACATTGTCATTTACTTGAGTAATTTAGACATTTTTAACTCTTTTGTACATTTTTTTCCGCATTTTTAAGGTAATTCCTTGTTTCATAAGAGGATGCGATTTAATTTAATGTGAGAGAATTAAAATCGACCGGTAGAAAAGCTGTTTTAAGAGTTCCTGATTGGGCGTGGCGTAACATGCTCAAGTTGGCTCTGATTGGTCAGTTAGGAAGCAGTTCTATTTTAACTCTTCACTGTGAAGGGAAAGTGAGGTGCACGCCTCTCCTCCTCGTCTAACAAACTGTGTAATTACGTTATAAAATATTTCTTCTCATTTCAATTCAGACTGTTTGACGACAGTGTATCTTTTTCAAACCGTAAATTTCTGTCATTTCTCTTCTTGTACTACCTGCTGCCTCCACGGAAACTGCATGTTACTTTTTTCAGCGTGGTTGAGGATGAACCAATCACAGTCGTTTGAGGTGAAAAGTTCATTGTTTATTAATTTTTTACATTTGTGTGACGAATTTCTAGTATGTCGCGTACCAAATTCTTGGAATTAATAATCTTAAATTATCACACTGTGATAATTACAAGTGTCTGCAACAAGACGAAATGCTGTCCTGAATTTTAAATGGGACTCAACGGAGGGTTTAGCTTTCTGGGCCGCTGTCTGTGCGCCTTCTGGTGGAGGAAGAGAAGATTTCCACGTGATTGACATGACCAATCAAATCTTTAGAATCGGCTACGGGGCGGTGCTTGCTCTTGACCGGTCACGCCCTCACGGTATGTACTGCATATAAGGACCCCAAGTCGCCTTTTACTGCCTGTTCAAGAGTATATTAATTTTATCCATGTGTATATATATTACTAAAAATAATTATAACATTCAAAACATATTTAATAAATTAACATAACTTATTTCTCTTAAAAAAAGTATTATTTTAATTTAAGTAAGACATTGGAAATCTTTCTCAGGCATCATGCAGAGGCGGCTTTTGGGGTCCTGCTGGTGGAAATGTCATTCAGTGCCGTAGTTACTCAACTCATGTCGTGGAGAATGAACATCAGTTGAGTTGAGAGTGACTGTTGTGATCGGCTGAAGTGAGGCTCTCATGGCAGGGCTGCTCTCCGCGGCTGCTGCTGCTTCCGTGCGCTGCGGATCCAGAACTTTACTGCGCTCCAGCGCTCGAGCTGCGGGGAGAATCAGTGCTGCTCATCCGCGGGTGAGACACACACACTCGTTTGTGTTTCATCAGACTGATCTCTTATATCACATGTGCTGTTTGTTTTGTCTTATGCATTATCTGACCTATATATATATATAAAACATTTGTCTGTGTGTGTGTGTTTATATAATTTGTGTGTATATATATGTAATTGTGTGTGTGTGTGTGTGTGTGTGTGTAATATATATTATTTTGTGTAATATGTAATATTGTGTGTGTGTGTGTGTGTGTGTATATAATATATGTATATATATGTATATATATATATATATATATATATATATATATATATATATATATAATAATTATGTATATATGATGTATATATGTGTGTCTGTGCGAGTATGATGTAACAAATAACTGTGTCAAGGTGAGGTAACTGCTAGGTATGTTTCATTCATTTATGACTCATAATTCTGCTCATAATTCCTTCTTTTCTCAGTTTTTAGCCCTGAACCGCCTTAGACCAGTCACATCCATAGGGAATCACTACACATTCCCGATCTTACCTTACTCCACTGACGCTCCTAAAGGTAAGATGAGACCAGATGGCTGGACAGAATCATTTTCTCCAGAATCATCATTCACAGAGTATCTTCTTCCTCAGATGGTAAAGCGAGCGGACCAGAGCCGCGGCCGGGAGGAGGAGGAGGAGGAGGAAGGAAAGGAGGGAGGAAAGACTGGAAGAGTCGATTGCTAAGGGTAAACCCTCAAACCTCCTTCTGAAGCTCACCAAAACTTTCTTTATTTTAAATGTGTATATTAAACTTATACACTTAATCTATAGATGCGTGTGTGTAAATTAGTGTTGTCAATCGGTTAAAAAAACTGCACATTTTTTCTGTAATTAAAAACATTGGAGTTTTTAATATTTTTATATTATAATAATTTCACAGTTACTCTCCAAATTAATGTAGAAACAACTTAAAGACAGTATATTTTAAATATTTGTTTGGCATATTTTTATAAAAGAAGGCCAGTATCACTGATACTAATGCTGTACTGATGTCTCAGTGAAATTGATATTTTAAAAAACATTAATTATAGACATTCAACATTACAGTATAACTGAAAGTTATTAATTTCAACATTTATTAGGCTTTAAAAAAAAAAAAAAACTTTTAATTTAAGTGAACTTAAAACAGTCCTCACATAAACCCATAATAATGTTATAATTACCTGTGGAAATATACAGAAATTGAATAAAGTTATCAAACACTTTACAGTCTTCACTGCATAAGTTATAAATGAAATGTAGATTAATCCTTATTAAAGCTACAGCATTCAGTTATCTTTGTTCTTCGATGAACATTAATGACAGACATCACAGCAACTGGTTTATTAGGCTGCTGTCACTGCCGAACATGACGCGCATCTCATTTTCTCACAACTCTCTAAGTTAATTTAAGACGTTATTTAACTCATTTAAGACTGCTCTTATGAGGATACTCGACAAAACAGGCATTTTGGCATAATTCTGTGTGTTATTGTTTGTTCAAGCGCAAAACTGAACTCGATACTGGCGCATGTCTTTCTGTCACGAGTCATGTGTGTCACATGACACAACATTCACAGACAGCACATTCTCGTTTGTCTTGTGGCACTTGAATGGTGTAAAAGCATTTGCATTAATAAAAGTGTGATTATATAATGCAACGCTAGATTATGATGGAAAAAATGGATGCTGCTTTTATTGCATTAAATATTTTTAACGCGTTAAGGCCCGTACACACCAAGAATGATAACTATAAAGATAACGATAAAGATACAGTTCTAAAAATCATAAAAAAAAATGTTATATATATATATATATATATTTTATCTATCAAAAATAGCACTGTCCACACCACATCTATATCGATAACGATATAGAGAAACAATATCATTATGATCACTTCCAGAATGATTTTTTTCCAACTGTTGAATGATAAAACACTGCCAGCCAATCAGAATCCATTCTAATTTAAGGGCTCGCACATTTAAAATGGCAGACGTCATTGCGGAGAAGTTAATCGCCAAAGTCTAGAAAACAGGGTTCCCACGCGCCTTGAAAGTACTTGGATTTCAGACGCATGAATTCAAGGCCTGGAAAGTACTTGAAAACAAATATCGGTCCTTGAAAGTGCTTGAATTAAATTTGAAATCAATTTTGTGAAAATTATAACATGCCCCTCTTAGTCTTTGTGATATTATTTTACAGTCAGTTTCCAAGTGTTTTCCATTGCGGTACTTCCCCTTGCTTATTATTAGGCGGGGATTGGACATTTGAGCTGTGACACATGCTGTGTCTGAAATGAACATTCTTGTAGGGATGTGCGATTTTGATCATGGACGATTAAAAGGTCTCCACGATCTGCTTTTGAAGAAATATCGTGCTATAGTGCTTTCTCCGCCTCTGTCTCAACATACAGTGTAGTACAGAGCAACATACATTCACATCACATGTTAACACAGCGGTAGACTCACGGAACACTGCAGTTATTCACAATCACAAAAGTGTATTATTTACATGCCTTTTAAAGCTTTGCCGGTTAAACATTTTATCAGCGTGCTGGTCTGACACCTGCTTTTCTGAGCAATACACCCGAAGCGCGCACACCCAAAAATCCTGTCAAACGCTGCATTTGCTGGACAAAGTTATCATTCGCATCTTATTCTGCTAATACTGTCAATACACACAAGGTTTACACCATCGGTTAAGTGTAAAGTTAAAGTAAACAGCTGAGAGAAAATCGAATGCGTGTCAATATATTAGATGCGCGCAAGAGCCTTAAAGGGACAGACAACACATGCTGCGACTTGTCCTTGAAGGGATAGATCAACCAAAAATTAAAATTCTGTCTTTATTTACTCACTCTAAAGTTGTTCCAAACCTGTATTAATTTCTGTCTTGTGCTGAACACAAAAGAACATATTTTGAAGAACGTGGGTAACCAAACATTTGCTGGTACCCATTGACATCCATAGTATTTTCTTTCCTATGAATTCACTGGGGACCAGCAACTGTTTGGTTACCCACATTCTTCAAAAAAAACTTGTATGTTCAACAGAAGAAATTTATTCGGGTTTAAACCAACTCCTAGGGTGAGAAAATAATGACAGAATTTCCTTTTTTTTTTTTTTTTTTCTTCAATTTCTTTAATACAGTAGCTTTAACAAGAAACTCATAAATTAGTATTTTTATCTTCATCCACTTTATCTGAAAGTCTGTCATTCTTTTTTCTTTTATAATTTGTTACCTTGTAAGGCTACTTTTTTAATATATAGGGAAATTAGTTTGACTGTACTACTCAGTCACTGGCAAAATAGTAAAACCAACATGAAAAAGATTTGTGATCAAATCATGAATCATGATATTTTTGCCATATCGCCCACCCCTACTTATTAATTAGAATATTATGCATACTATGTAGATTTAGTTTTCCCCCAAGGGGCTGTTTTCCCCCACTCTACCCTAAATTCACAATTGTGAGTTAAAAAGTCAGAATTGCGTGATTATAAAGCCACAATTGTGTCTGATAAAGTCAGAATTGTGATATATAAATTGCAATTTTTTTTTTTTTTTTCTCAGAAGTGCCTATTTATATCTCTGAATTCTGACTTTCTTTTCTCAGAAGTGCATGGTTATATCTATAATATATTGTATATATTCTGACTTTAAGCCACAATTACGATCCATATAATCCTTTTTTTTTTTTCACTCAATTGCAAAATGTATTTTTATAATATTTTCTCTATATTATAATGTTTTCACTCAAGTAATGATTCATAAAAAAATGCAAACGAAAACTAGTATGGAATAATTGTTAACATTAGGGATAAGAAAGCTGCAAACGGTTTTAATATATTTCCAAAATTAATGTGCAAATGATTCTGTACCTCTTCTGGGTTAAAATGGATGCAAATGCAATAGGAGGATTAAAATACTAAGTACTGTAAGAGGTCTTTCATGACGCTTCATATGCTGGGATGTGAATTTGATAGGTGCTTGATATAAAAATAAACGGTGCTTTAAAAAGTCCTTGAAAGTCCTTGAATCTGGTGTTCATGAAAGAGTGGGAACCCTGAGAAAAAGCCACCACTGTTTGACAAGTCAAACCCCCTTTTTAAGGATACTTTAAAGAAAATGTATATATGGAAAACAATCGGTCATACCCTTGGAATAAATGGTGGAAGTATTAACGATGATATCATTATGCTAGGCAAGAAAACAGTGTAACATAAAATTACCATAGGTATCCAGCGCTAGTTTCGACAGCATTGTCTTGCTTCATTTGAAGTTGCAGTGAAAAAGTCTAGGTGTTGTTTTTATTCCACTACATTGACTTCGTCACCCAAATTCACTGTTAGATTAGATCGATTACACTAGCTATTCACTCAAAACATAGCATGCTGAGGACATCTGCTGGTTAAAGCCGTGTAAATGCAACAAGAACAGCAAAAACATGTTGTACACACTTTGAAACCGCAGCATTTGAACTTCGAATAAACAGACCGCTATCGTTCGTTGGTGTGGACGCAAATACAGTTTTTGTTATAGTTATCGTTATTGGTGTGAACGGGCCTTTAAACTGAAAGAATGAATCACATGCGTTAATGCACACAGCTGTTCAAAAGTTTGGATCAGTAAGATTTTTAATGTTTTTGAAAGAAGTCTCTTCTGCTCATCAAAGCTGCATTTATTTTATAAAAAAAAGTAAGAATGTGAAATATTATTAGTAAATTAAAATAACTTCTATTTGAATATACAAAGCTGATTTTTGGAATCTTTTGTAAAAATACAAAATTCTTTACTGTTTCTCTTGATCAATTTAATGCATCCTTGCTGAATAAAAGTAATAATTTCTTTAATTTCTTTAAAAAAAAATATTTTACTGATTTTTATATATATATATATATATATATATATATATATAAATAAACTTGTGTGTATCATTATGCATTGTATTATGTGAAGTAATATTGATGTTTTGTCATTACAGTAATGAGAATTAAATTTATCAACCTCTTGAAATAGTATTTGGTTTCTATATACAAAGTATTCTTATGTATTTGTTTTTGAGGGGGTGAATATATTGACAAAATCTATCACGTGAAAACAGTAGAATTGCACAGAAGACACATGAGCTGACTGGAAGCGTATGAGTTGAACATGTTTCTGCTCCATCATTCAGGGAGATGTGCCATGGGACGACAAGGACTTCCGCTATATTTTGATCACGATGGGAGGCGTTGCGTCCATCCTGCTGTACCTCTACCTCAGAGATCCGGGCAGAGAGATTACCTGGAAGGATTTTGTCCATCGGTACCTGGACAGAGGACTGGTGAGAATGATTTAAGAGTCCGTTCTCAATAACTGATAGATTTGTGAAGAACGTTGGCAGGATATTGTGTGTTTTTCTCGATAATAAACACATTTGACAGCACACACAGTGAAGTGGCATTGTCTGCTCTGAAACTCTTTGCTCTGCACAGGTTGAGCGTTTAGAGGTCGTGAACAAGCAGTTTGTCAGGGTCATCCTGGTCCCCGGGGCCGACTCCTCTGAAGCAGTAAGTGATGATGATTTGCTGTACAGTAGCCTGTGTATTTGTGGTCTGGCACTGATATGCACTTGTTTGCCTTCAGAGCTACGTGTGGTTTAACATTGGCAGCGTGGACACGTTTGAGAGGAATCTGGAAGCCGCTCACTATGAGTTGGGCCTGGAGCCGTCGCACAGAGCAGCGGTCATCTACACCTCTGAGAGTGACGGGTGAGTCACCGACCGCTCCTGCCTACGGTTATCTCTCTGTGTGTGTGTCTGTCAGGGATGCTCGATTGTTAAAAGATGGCGATCTCGATTCAAACTCTCACGTGATCTTATTCCTAAATGACAGCAATTCGGCTCTGACTATTAAACCTTTGACAAGTACGATCACAGTGAACGTTCAGATCTGTTTTCTGATCCAGAGAGAGCCGTTGTCATGTATAGATATGAAACAGCTTCACAAACTGCAGGGCTCCATACAAAAAAAAATTCATTAAGGAGCCATTGGCTCCTACAGGGGAAAAAACAGGTGCCAAATAATTTTTTTAAGAGCCACACAACAATGAACTTAAAATTTTAAATCACTTACTTTTAGTCATCCTGTTGTTTATATATCTCCCCTTTACATTTTCGGCATTTTCATCTTGTGACATTTCTGGGAAATGAATGTCACTATTTTCACTTAATACTATTATAGTTTTTGTTAATATTTTGAATCCGATTAGATTTTTATATTTTCTGCTTTCATTATATTGAATAATATGTGTCAAATAATGTTCTTAGTCTTTCCTTCCTGAAGCTACAATAGTTTACTTTGAATCAAATGAAAATAAATATAAATATATGGAAATAAATGTATAAATAAATATTAAATTTGGTGTAACCAAATAACAGGGGGAATTGCTATACATACCACTTGACTTTGATTAAATAAACAGGCCGAAATACAGCGGGACTCTTACTTTGAAATGTATGTGCTTTACTTTTGCTGCTAATTCAAGTTCAGATGAGGAAGATGAGGAAAAAAATGTTTTTACACATTATAATATTAATAATATAAAGTGAACTTTGTCATAATTGATTAGCATTAGTTCATAAGCAATCTGTTGACAAATGTGCGCTAATCATTGATTGCGAGCTGCTCTGAAGCACTGTTGCGAGAGCCTGAATCATGCGCAGCAGCGCCAACTTTTGACTTTAAAACATGCAGCGCTCACATTCATTTAATGAAATTAATGTTAATAATCACATTAGGGTATCACGATTTGTTTTTCCATCCACAAAATATAAGACGCCTTAAAATGATCGTTTATACTCTTGTTATACTGTTTAAGGCACTGAAGACTTTTAATGACCTTAAATTTATCTGATGAGAGCGGAGTGGAATAATGAAAGTGATCAGCATGATTGATATTCAAAACGGTAAACACGCAATGCATTGTGTGTGTATCTGCAGTCTGTAGAGCCGGTTTCCGCTTTTGAATGACAAATAGCCTATTAGACGAATTTACATGAAGAAATAGGCAGTCTCCTTTACAGTAGAAGTCGGCGACAACACAGTCGGCTTTCATCAGCTCTAGTTCTTTGGCGTCTGTTTGGTGTGTGATATTTTTCCATACCTGTTCATATTTCGGCGCTGTAACTCAGAGAAACTTTCACACAATCTCATTTAATTACGTCAACACAGCAAATGATGTGATAGGCTACTGGTCACAGAACACGCAAATAACATGCAAATTTTACAGTCATAACGTGTGAATCTGTATGGTCGCCAGTAGCGACCTCAGCAAAAATATCACTCGCAAATTAATATTTTTAGTCACAAATGCAACCGTTTTAGGCGCAGTCTGGAGCCCTGAACAGTCTTTTCAACCACACAGTATCATTATTCCTGTTACATTAATTCATATTATCACTGAAGTACTGGAATAAAAGTTTATAGTTCGGATATAAACACTGATGTCTACAGTAGTGATCAAAATAGAGTAAATCACCTTGTGAAAGAAACTTGAGCCTTTTAAATAAAGATTGTATCAAGTACATCGTTACACAGTCTCTCTTGATCAATTTAATGCATCCTTGCTGAATAAAAGTAATAATTTCTTTAATTTCTTTAAAAAAATATTTTACTGACACAGTCATTTGTAGGTGGCGACAAATGACTGTTCATTCATTCAGGAGATTCATATAAAAACGCTGATTCATCCAGTAATGAAACAAGTGAAGTCTTTATGAGTGAGTGGATTTTTTTTTTTTTTCCCCTAAATAATTCAAATTAATTAAACATTTTTAAATCGGCTGCAGCAATTAACATTTTGTCAGAACCTCTAGTAAATTACATATTGTTTTGTTTAGTTGTCTGTTTAGTATCGTGGGAGAATTGTGATCACTTTATATATACACACACACAACTACCGTTCAAAGGTTTGGCGACTGTAAGATTTTGTAATGTCTTTGAAAGTCAAGTCAGCTTTATTCTCATAGCTCTTTATACAATACAGATTGTTTTAAAGCAGCTTCACAGTGATAAACAGGAAAATAACAGAATCAATGATGCAAACGTCATCATATGAGACAAATTCAAGCTCTGCTGTAAAGCAGCTCAAACTTTTGAACAGCAGTATATAGTCATACGTTTATAAAAAGTAATACTTTTTTAATTGCCTTTTCTTTTCTTTTTTATGTTTTTATTATAATTAAGAAAATAGTGATGCACTGAAATGAATATTCTTAGCCGAAGCTGAATATGATACACTTGGCCAAATGCTGAATATTGAATGCATTTTTCCCATTTTTTCCCATTTATTGTGCCAGTTTTTTTTCATTGCATATACAGTCAAACCAAAATTTATTCAGGCACCTTGAACATTTCATTCATTAAAGGGCTAGTTCACCCAAAAATGAAAATAATGTCATTAATTACTCACCCTCATGCCGTTCCACACCCGTAAGACCTTCGTTCATCTTCAGAACACAAATTAAGATATTTTTGTTGAAATCCAGTGGCTCAGTGAGGCCTGCATCGCCAGCAATGACACTTCCTCTCTCAAGATCCATTAATGTACTAAAAACATATTTAAATCAGTTCATGTGAGTACAGTGGTTCAACCTTAATATTATAAAGCGCCGAGAATATTTTTTTGTGCGCCAAAAAAACAAAATAACGACTTTTCAACAATATAGTGATGGCCGATTTCAAAACACTGCTTCATGAAGCTTCGAAGCTTTACGAATCTTTTGTTTCGAATCAGTGAGTCGGATCTCCTATCAAACGGCTAAACTGCTGAAATCACTTTGACTTTGGCGCTCCAAGTCACTGATTCGATTCGCAAAGCTCCGAAGCAGTGTTTTGAAATCGGCCATCACTATATTGTTGAAAAGTCGTTATTTTTATTTTTTTTTGGCGCACAAAAAGTATTCTTGTCGCTTTATAATATTAATATTGAACTACTTTACTCACATGAACTGATTTAAATATGTTTTTAGTACCTTTCTGGATCTTGAGAGAGGAAATGTCATTGCTGGTGATGCAGGCCTCACTGAACCATCGAATTTTATTAAGAATATCTTAATTTGTGTTCTGAAGATGAACGAAGGTCTTACGGGTGTGGAACGGCATGAGGGTGAGTAATAAATGACAGAATTTTCATTTTTGGGTGAACTAACCCTTTAATACAGTTTATTCACTATAGTTTAAGTTAAACTTAAGATAAACTTATAGATTTCAGAGTTAAACTGTCAGAAAAAATGTATCTTAATTATGTCAGATAACACTTAAGCAAACATGGTCAGGTCAAAGTGTCTGAATGATTTTTGGGTATAATATGTTAGTTTATTTTGCTATCCTCATTTACATAAATGAACTATAGTGTCCTGCACCCACTAGTAAAAATATATCAAAAATGTCTGAATAATTTTTGGTAAAAATTATAAAGCACCTGCAGAGAAGAATTTACTGTGAATAGAAATGGAAAGCTGTCCAAAACGTGCAGCACATCAGATAATAGGCCTATATTTCTATAATTACATCACAACTGTTGCGATTTGATCACATTCTCACATCCATGCCTTGTAAAATTTCATGAAAAGGGTACCGGGCAACTGACAAGTAACACCATTTCATCGATTAATTTTCCTCGCACTTCAAACTTTGTACCCTTGCTAAGGGTGTCCAGCAGATGCCACCGCAAGCTCATGCAGCGCGTGTATTAGGAAATATAACATTCTGCCATTTATTTAGCAATTGTTTAAGGCCATTTCGTGATTTCAGTCATCATACAGTAACCAGCAACAACCACTCCTTCCTTTTCTCATCAATGACACGAGATGCAGTGCTAAACGCGTGTCTTTCTCTGACACTTTTAAACGCTTCCACACTGCTGACATGTTTGCTGCATTTAAAGCGTGGCCCCTCTCACGCAGTTTTTACAATGTTGTGGCGTTTTGGAAATTTTATTTGTTATTGTGAGTAATGAGCGGAGTCTGAAAATGTTGATCATTCCAAGATGGTGAAGGCTTTCAGCAGTCTAGAGCAGTAATAAATCAATAATATTAAACTTGGCTAATATAGTTATATTAATGGTAATATGCCTTCCTCTTTCTCCAGGTCTTTTCTAATGAGTTTCATTCCCACCTTGCTTTTAATTGGCTTCTTGCTTTTCACTCTGCGACGTGGGCCAATGGGAGGAGGGATGGGTGGAGGAAGGGGCGGGCCCTTCAGCATGAGTGAATCCACCGCCAAGATGATGAAGGACAGTATAGACATCAAATTTAAGGATGTGGCTGGATGTGAAGAAGCCAAGGTGGAGATCATGGAGTTTGTCAATTTCCTAAAGAACCCAAAACAATACTTGGATTTGGGTGCTAAGATCCCTAAGGTATGACCTGACCGGAGGAAAACAAGCCGATTGTTTTTGGCAGACCTTCATTATTGATCCTCCTCTGTGTTTCTTCAGGGTGCTGTGTTGTCCGGTCCTCCAGGAACAGGTAAAACGCTGCTGGCTAAAGCTACTGCTGGAGAAGCAAACGTTCCCTTCATTACAGTCAATGGCTCAGAGTTTCTCGAGATGTTCGTTGGCGTCGGTCCAGCCAGAGTAAGTCTGAGCAGTGAACTATTGATTTCAAATTATTGTAAATTCCGGTACAGTACTTACTTTCATTTTTGTTTTTCTCTAGGTGAGAGACATGTTTGCGATGGCAAGGAAGAACGCCCCATGCATCCTCTTCATCGATGAGATTGATGCGGTGGGGAGGAAGAGAGGAGGTGGGAATTTCGGCGGGCAGAGTGAACAGGAGAACACACTCAATCAGCTTTTGGTGGAAATGGATGGTAAGCGGTCCAACGTTAAGAACTGTAATAAGAGCTCATTTTGAAATATTGGATATATCTCATAGTTTGGTTTGTATAAATTCTTTTGAGATCTTGACTTGTCTTTAACCTGAAAAATCCTTTAAAGATGCCAAATCAGCAGTGTAACTTATTTGTTTTTACAGGTTTCAATACAAGTACAAATGTTGTAGTTCTGGCTGGTACGAACAGACCTGATGTGCTTGACCCTGCATTAATGCGGCCAGGGAGGTTTGACAGACAGATTTACTTGGGTAAGAACTTTTCCATTTACATTTTGTTCAGTGCCACAGAATAAAAAGTTTAATATAACAATTGGCGGTCAACTTGTATATCGCCTCGGCTGTTTTTCTGCATTTTTTATTATGTTTTTCTGTTTAAGTGTTGGTCTTTTATTTTCACAGCACTTAAAACCTTTATTTTGACAGCGCAGAGAAAGCTGGCGTCTGACCTCTCATTCTCCATTATATTACAGTGTTTGTTTAATAGTTCTGTCTAATACATCATTAGAGCTGTTAAACAAAGAAAGTAAACAGTACATTAAAAAAAGTATTTTATAAATTGCTCTAACCATTAGCGTTCAAACTGTCTGCATTCAGCAAACGTATTTATACCATTTTAAACAAGTCTTTGAGTTTCTAATAAATATTTACTTCTGTGAACCTCACAAACTTTAGCAAATCCAGCTGTTGGATCCTTTGAAATGACTGCTAATAAAATTCTTGTGCAGTGGGCTTAGAACAAATAAGTTCCACTGAAGAGTGTCTAAGGCTTGTGTTCTCTCAATCCTTCAGGACCTCCTGATATTAAGGGCAGAGCATCCATATTCAGAGTGCACCTGCGGCCCCTCAAGCTGGACCCCAATCTGGACCGTGATGCAATTGCAAGGAAGATGGCAGCTGCCACTCCTGGGTTCACTGGTGAGTGAGTGACGATTTAATTAGATGCTAATTTTCCTATTGAAAAGAATAACTGTGCATGCCAAAGCAGGAAAATTATATGTTGTATGATAATTATATATTTGAAATTCATGTTTAGGAGTAGGCTGATGTAGTTGATATGATAATTAAGTAATCCTAAGTGTTGCCATAATATTGCTGTGTTATTGCTATATAAAGACCCCAAATTTTCTCTCCTCCAGGTGCTGATATTGCAAATGTCTGTAATGAAGCAGCTCTCATTGCTGCTAGACATCTGAATGAATTCATCAATGTTAAGCATTTTGAGCAGGCCATCGACAGAGTCATCGGAGGTAAAGAAATGCAGAATATCCTACATACATCCTACTAACTGATACTTGTGATCTACATGTTCAGATTTGTTGCCAAAATAACGCAGGAAGTAAAAAAAAGAATAATTGTGAGACACAAGTTTATTGGTAGGACCTTCTCTTCTTGTCTTCTAACTGCAGTCATATAATTCCTTAGACAGATTAGTGACGTCAGCAGTGGTGTACCTCAGGGTTCAGTCCTGGGTCCCATTCATTTTCTAATCTACATGCTTCCTTCCATCAGACAACGCAAAGTAGGGATATGAACTTACTTAAATAATACTCTCCTCTTTAGTGGAGCTGTAGCTGAAGCTTTGCGTATGTGATTTCTTGAGTCGGAATGAACTATCCTGAGTTTCAAATCAAATACATTTTTAGTCATTGATATTTTGTGCTCTCATCTTTCAGGGCTGGAGAAGAAGACTCAGGTATTACAACCCACTGAGAAAAAGACAGTAGCCTATCATGAAGCAGGACATGCTGTAGTGGGCTGGTTTCTCCAACATGCTGACCCATTGCTCAAGGTGAGGACCCTAAATGTAGTTTTATAGTTCAGTTTAAATTGAGTCATTCGTCTGTAAATTGTTTTATCGAAATGTATTGGATTCATTCACTTGTTATCCCCTAAATGTGTGTTCCAGGTTTCCATAATTCCAAGAGGTAAAGGCCTGGGCTATGCACAATACCTTCCAAAAGAGCAGTTTTTATATACACGGGAGCAGCTATTCGACAGGATGTGTATGATGCTGGGTGGGCGCGTGGCCGAGCAGGTGTTTTTTGGCAAGATCACGACTGGGGCTCAAGATGACCTTAAGAAGATCACGCAGTCAGCGTATGCTCAGGTAGAGAGATTGTGCTTGCTTTGTGTGCTACAGAATTTGCTATAGAGTCATTATGCACAGATTTTCTAATATGTTTTCCATTTAGCAGAAGCTTTCATCCAAAGCAATTTACAAAACACTTACAGGAACAGTCAATTTTGAGTAGAGCTGAAAGTAACTGCCAGAATAGTCGATGAATCACTTTAACAATCATTAAAATTGTTACCAGATTAACAAATTAATTGTTAATGATTAAACAACACAGTGGTGATAGCTCATTGATTGCTTCTTGCTGGTTTCAACCTATAACTTTTTGGTTACTAGCCAGATCACACTACCTTTATTTGACAATTTTTTCCACTACTTTTCTCATAGATTGTGCAGTTTGGCATGAGTGAGAAAGTAGGGCAGGTGTCATTTGACCTGCCCCGGCAGGGTGAGATGGTTCTGGAGAAGCCTTACAGCGAGGCTACGGCAGAACTCATTGATAAGGAGGTCAGAGATCTGGTCGACCGGGCCTTTAACAGAACACTGGAACTCGTCACTGAGAAACGAGAGCAGGTGGATATGGTGAGAACAACTTGCCGCCTGATGTTATTTTATCCTGGAAAACAGTTGTGCTTCAACCCACGCTTGAATTTAAATGGAGGGAAAGCATATCTAGTGGCCATTACAAAAGCTTTTAAAGTAATATCAGAGATATCACAACTACTGACCTGCGGAGTGCCTCAGGGTTCAGTCCTTGGTCCTACTATTTTTCTCATTTGCTTGCTTTCTTCCTTCAAATAATGCAACCTGGCAGTATAATCTTCAACAGTTAAGTTGAGGTCACTTAGCTGTACCACAAAGCAGAGTTTTTAGTTCATACGAAGAGATTTATAGCGGTCATTTGAGTGAAGCTAAGCTTTCTAAGTGACATTCTGTTTAAAATTGTATTAATTGAATACAAATATGCGTTTGTTTATGTGAATAGGTTGGTAAGCGTTTGCTGGAAAAAGAAGTTCTAGACAAAGCTGATATGATAGAGTTGCTGGGACCCAGGCCATTTGAGGAGAAGTCCACATATGAGGAGTTTGTGGAAGGCACTGGCAGCTTTGAGGAAGATACAAGTCTTCCGGAAGGGTTGAAGGACTGGAACCAAGAGAGAGAAGAAAACCAGGAGGAGCCTCCAGCTTCACAGGAAAAACAGGCTGCTTAAAATGAACACAGGCCTCAAAATACTTTCCACCTGCCTCTGATACTTGCCTTACTATAGAAAATTGGTGGGAAAGGAGAGTCTTCTTGGCTTTATAAAAGATTTGTGAATTTTGTTGGTATTTTCACTTCCCTTGTTAATTCAAAGCAGGGGGGATATTATTTTATTTGAAATTCCTTAATCTTTGCGTTATGTTGGCATAAACTATGCCGGGTAAACTTTAACACGCAACACCATGAACTCTTTATGGCACATCTGCAACTCAGAATTGTATTAGTTATTTCTTTTATCCTTCGATTTCTGCCATTATATCATAAACTAAATTCTATCCTTTTATGTACTCTTCCTCTTAATAGAAGTGGAAGAAACTGTATATTTGTACAATTTTCATTTGTGTGGTCTAAGAAAAAAATGTTTTGAAAAAGAAATTATTTAATTAAATTAAAGGATTCCTTTCATACATTTGTTTTTCCCTTGGGGTCCATGTTAGTCAAGGTTTCTCACCAACAACAGTCCTTATTTTTCTCATGACCAATTTCCACCTTTTTTCTGACCCTTAGAATTATTTAGGTAATTTATGCAGCTAGTATCTTGGTGCATCCTTGTATACATATTTATGAATTCACCACATCATCATGTCTATATTTACAGCATCTAATCTACAGAAAGGTTTCAGCACTTAAAAGTGTTTTGTTATATTGTATTTCTAGGCCCTATACTGACATCAGCAGAAGTAGGGCATAGCTGGATGATTTATCACACTTCCCCTTCCAAGCATTCTGTTCATCAGGGACACTCCCATTTTAGATGGTTGAGATTTAGCCAAGATTCTTAGCCCAGAATCAGTGCTATCTAAAATATTTTTGAGCTACAAATCTTATCACTATTTGAGGTTGTTAAAGTATGAAAGAGAATAAAAGCCCATTTTTAGTTTGTGGATATTCTTTATGACAGGCTTCTGCTCAGACAAAAGCACTATTTGTTGCACCATTCTTTAGACCGAAAGGCGAACCTCTTAAGCTGCAGACCACGTGCAGCCTTCTGTATCCTGCTTTGGTGTCTGCATGACCAGTGCTGTCCATATAATGTCCGTTAAAGTAAATTGTACCACGGTGCCTCCATTTAGAGCTAATTGGCAGGTTGTTGTGTCACAAGACCTGCTTTTTACAGTAATAGATACAGTAAAGTAGATCGGGGAAAGAAAGGGAAGAAAAACAGCCTGATCTTTGACATTTTTCACATTTATTCCTGTTAGATTTTTGTCTTCAAATTGTCGAACTGTTAATGATTCTGGTAGTTTGTACATTTCTTCTCCAATGTGACCCTGTGTATAGATCATGCTTGACATCATTGAACCCTGTAATAACCCTGGTAACATATACAGTACAGCTTTTTGATAGGTGCATGAGTCCAGCCGTTTCCAACAAACTTTTACTCTTGATGATTTTCATTTGAACTGCCCACCCAATGGCTTTCTTCTCTTTTAGGATTATATGTGAATCAGGTATATTTTAAGACACAATTTCTTGCTGTGCACCGGTGATCACAAATGAGGCCTTTGATGATGTATTGATGTAAAATTGTTAAATTAATGACATTTAACGATACAGAGCTGTTAAAAACATATTGCTAAAAGATTATTATCCCTTACATTCATTCAAATGTAACTTTTGCAATTGCTATACTCGATAAGTTAGGCCAGAAACATTCTACGCAAGTATGCAAACTTGTGTGGTTCTGTGCATAATGTGTGTTCTTGTTACTGTGGCTGTGACAAACCTCAGTACTCAATGGGGTGAAGGTTACTTTCAGAAAGTTGGTCAAAATTAAAATAACATGTTCAGCAGTATTCTCTTAAACCGCTGCACCATGATGTAGTTAATGATTTTCAACCCTATTCACATTCACATCTCCCTTATCTGACCTATTCATTTGATGTCTTGGAGTGTACTAATGATCTGAAGAGTTGTAGGTTTTCTTAGTCCTGGTGTACATTTTGTATGCCTCTCATCATCTCGTTGGAAGAGAGCTCCACGAACTGAGCTGTGATCCAATTCACAGGCTCCATAAGCTGTCTTTAATGCTTCCTATTGGGAGCGTGAGCATAGGATAACATACGTAAATGAAAGTAATGTGGTTATATTAGATGTGTATTTTTTCCTGGTAAAGTACACATCTAATATAACCAAATTATAGTGTTTGTTTTCACATTGAACAACAGACATTTATGAGTGCCAGGACCGGAATTGAGAACCACTGCCCTAACTGAAGTCTTCAGGATTACTAGAAAACTCCAGGTAGGTGTGGATATTTTTAATATAGGCTTTTTAAGAGGAAAAAAATCAATGTGAGTGCCTGGATGTGGGACTTGATCTCTTCTATGCGATAGGATCCACCTACAATTGTTTAGGTGTGGAGCAGGTTGGAGCTAAACTCCGCTAGAAGGTGTCCCTCCAGAAGCAGGACTGGACACTTTTGGTTTATGTTAATACCCATCCCACACCACCTTGCGTCAATGTTGAGAATGCAACACATAATTGTACTGCAATATAATTTGCATTCTGACAAATTTTAAAACTGAATGATGCATGAAATTGAGTTGACGAAGCTTGGAGTGTCTGTGTTCATGTACTTGCGTAGAGTATGTTTTAGGCCTTTGTTTCTGGGTCTCCTACTTTCATGCAGAATCTCCTCAAAGGACACTTTTGTTGGAAATTCTTGTAACTGCTCTCTGTTCCTTCACACAGACATGTCCTGAACTACGCTGTAGGTTCTCTGAATGTGTCTCATCACAGTTGCTTCCTCAACACATTGCTTTGTTCCTTAAACAGTTCCTTGATGATTCAAATCACTCAGTTGCTCCTTAGATTCACATTGCTGGAGCTGGTGTGGTCCATAAATGCTACATCTTGCTTCAAGTTCTCCATATGCAGTAGTCACATGGAGAAGATTGAAAGTGACTAGGTCCCAAAGAGGCATCCCAAAATCCTGGTTTTATGAAGTCTGTTCCATCTTGAGGAAGAGCCTACACTTATCCCAGCTTATTGGAGCTGTCTTCTTGCCCATAATGGACAAGGGGATTGCATTATCTTTAATTGGGATCACCATGTCCTTTGATCCCAAAGGTTCCCCGTCTCCTTGCTTGAGAAGGAACCTCCACTCTCCAGACAAGGGCTTTGTTCTCTCCCTAAGCCCCTGTAGCTGCCCCTGGCTCAAGGCTGCTGGGATTGAGAACGTTCTATCTTCAGCATTGGCTCTGTGTTTTCGGAGTCGCTGTGGTGCTTTCGATCTCTCGGCTGCTGTTCCCCTTTTCCACCGCGGGTCCAGGAGGGCGAACGGACATAACCGGTGTGTGGAAATCTAGGTAACGGTGGCTGCTGGCGATCTGTGGGGTGAACTTACAAAACCAACCAATGAAAAACAACTTCATAACCACTCACAATAATGATGTGGCTATAATTCTGCTCCAAAACCTAGTATGCTGCTTACCTAGGTGGCATTTTAATGCACCATATGTCCACTCATGACATGGAGGCTGTTCCAACTGGTAGGCAGCAAGGTTTATAACAGGGGTGACCAATCCTGTTCCTGTAGATCTGCCTAACTGCAGGGCTTAACCCTGATCCAACACACCTGTCTGTAATTATCAAGTGCTTCTGAAGATCTTAATTAGCTGGTTCAGTTGTGTTTGATAAGGGTTGGTGCTGAACTTTGCAGTAAGTTTGATCTCCAGCAAAAGGATTGGGCACCACTGGTTTAGAAGTTGTCTTCTAAGTTGCCTTGTTTTGGCCTAATACTAAGGTACTTTACACATTCACATAAGCATTTCAACCCACCCTTTGACACAAGTGTCTTGCACTGATTTTACCTCCATATGAAAAGCATTAGTACGGGGCTAGCAACCCTGCTTCTGTAGGTCTACCATCCTGCAAAGTTTAGCTCCAACCTTAAGCAAACACATCTGAACAAGCTAATCATGGTTTTCAGGATTACTTGAGAATTACAGGCAGGCGTGTCGAGCAGGTTTGGAACTGAAGTCTGCAAGAAGGTAGTCCTCCAGAAGCAGGGTTGGCTACCCCTGCATTAGTGGGTAACCTCATAAAATGGTGGTTTAAGGCACCCTTTCTTGGAACGCCACAGTCCAGTTTAATTCCAGACCCAATTACACACCTGAACCAGCTAATCAGGATCACTAGAAACTCCCAAGGAAGTATGTTCAGGGCAGGTCGAAGCTGAACTTTGCAAGACGTTGACCTTACAGTAGCAGGATTGAACACCCCTGATTTTAGGGAAAGGGCATACATAACATTTCCGTTTTAATTTCATCAAATGTCTTTGTTTTGTTGTGTACAACTTGAAAGGTTAATGGCAACATTTAAACTGTTTGACCTGTTGACAGTGGTGTCAGGAGTAGCAGGATCAGTGATTAGTCACAGAGTTGCTGCCTATGAAGAGATCTGTAAACCAGTCACTTATGAGGTTACATGATGGTTAGGCTGCTGCTTTAGGCAGTAGACAGCAAAGCAGCTCACTAGGTTTTGGAATAGAGTTCATATGATTCATGTCTGTTTGACTTCTCACCAAAAGGGATTTGCAGTAACAAAGCAACCATTTTCAATGAGAGCTGTCAATCTGAGGCAACATGAGCAACAGATTCTGTTGGTGTTCATTTAAAGTTCAGTTCCATGCAAATGCATAATGATACGATGAGGCGACTACTAATATAGTTGGATACAACAGTTAATTCGGAATGCCAACTAACAACCAAATGAAAAAATATTAGGTGACCTTTGGTTTATTCGCTGTCATTGTGAACAACTCTCAGCGTCCATTTTAAGCACTGAATTGGGCCAAGACAAATGTTAACTTGGAGACCAGACAGCATAAAATTTAAGGGTTCTAGGTAATGCTAATATGAATTGCTCAGAGAGGAGAGTGGCACTGACATTGCCTCATAGTTTAAATATTTAAAATGTACACATTTGCGCACTTCAGCTCAGAACTTAATCAAATAATAATGTGCTCACTGTAGAATTCCATGGAACCGACTGTACAAGTAGCCAAGTATCCAACATGCTCTACTGAAAATATTATCCATCTGTTTTTTGTCTTGTGAACATCCAGTGAACATTCTGTCATAGACAATAGAGTGCTGCCGGAATGAGTCCTAAAACACAGAAATTAGCTAGCATTTTTGCACATCCGGTTCCCTTGTCCCAATGGATTTTTTCAAATGGGTTTTTTGGTTACATGCCTGAGATGAGGTCTGTGGTTAATACAAGCTCAAGATATTTTCACGTTTTGTTCTATGAAATAAAACACCTCAGTAATACCCCGCTCTAGAAAAAGTTGTTAACAAGTGGCTAAATGGGACTATTGTTGACTATTATTGACTATTGGGACATTAAACGTCGTCACGCTGAACAGGAAAACTCATCTGCTCACCAGTGTGATTTTACAGCCTCATTATGTTTATACTTGCTCTCTTGCAAACTGTTCCAACTTGTAGATTTTAAATAAAGATTGGGTAATTTCTGACTTGTATTTCATAGCGTTTAAATAATGCACCCATGGTGTAACTTTAGCTTTTTACTTCTGCCGATTGTATTTAGGCTTCAAAAATCATAAACGTTCTGTTTATATGTGAAGATTATCTTAAAGAACAAAAATGAAATGATAATAAATAATAATAATAGCAAATCAAAAACTCCTATTGGAGTTGCCCATGGACAGTTGGCTGAACATCTTATGTATAAAGGCTGATTTATACTTCTGCATTGGACCTACGCTGTAGCCTCTACACCATACGCATTGGTTTTCATTTATACTTCTGCATCATTGTCAATTTCTTTTTATCCTGAGGGAGGGGTTCTAGCAGACCAATCACAGCGCTTGCGATCCGTGTAGAATTGACGCGTTGTACCTTTTTGGAGAGGTGCACGTCAGACTACACCATAGGCTACACGTGCTACATACAGCCTGCGATATAACTACGGCGTAGGTTCAACACAGAAGTATAAATCAGCCTTTGGTTGAATCCTTCAGGATTTCTGGGAGACGTGTGTGTTGCGATCTTTAATGATCCCCCTGGAAACAAAGTCGTCATGACACCAAACCCCCTCATGGAAGCCGTTGTGTTTACAACTGTGACAATAAGCGCTTATCAGGATCAACTAAATGCTTTGTTTTCAAAAGTACGTGAAGTTCACAGCATAGATCAAGGGTGCAAAACTGGAGGGCCATAGCCCTGCAGAGTTTTAACCCTGCTTCAACACACATACATGGGCCTATTCCTATTCACTATTCCCTACATTATTCCATTAATATACCAGTGAGTGAATTCAGACACTGAGTGTGCTGGAAGGGCAGCCACTTTTGTATAGTTTGTGTTTTCTGTTTAATAAACATTTGAATCTGAACAAACTGGCAGCTCCAGTAGAAATTAAAAGATTTATCTTGAACCCTGTCATGGAAACTTTGTATAAACCATATTTAAACAATTTAGAAATCAATTAAAAAGGAATGTATACCTGCATGATATTACGCTGTACCCACATTGGACCAGCGGTTTGGAAAATGGATGGATGGATGATTCAGCTGCGGGCGCCATCTTCTGGTCAGATGCTGGAATTCATTCGGCATGCGACTCTCACAGGGCATTATGGGTATTCTTTAGCCATTGAGTGTACATCAGCTGTATACTCATTGTTGCAGTGAATTATGGGATTGAAAGAGTGTAATCGATAACGTCCACTAAGTTTCGGACACCACTACAAATGGCTGTCCCCTCAAATAGTGCCCTATTTAGGGTATGGGGCGATTTCGGACACAGCCCTGGCATTTTCAATTAGGGTTCAAGCTAAACTCTGCAAGGCTGTGGCCCTCCAGGAACTGAGTTTTGCACCAGTGGCATAGACTTTTTAAAATGCGTCCAAGAGTTTTACACGGCGGTCTGTTATTGCAGGGACTAGTGTTGTGAAAAGAATCGACAGTACTGAAATTTTAAAAATGTTAGGCTTTGAGTGCTGTTGAATGGATTCTTAACACCTCTGATTGGCCACTGTGTTGACACGCTCATCTGATATGTCTCTGATTGGCTACAATGATCAACGCTTTAAAAACATGTTGTAAATACACATCAATGACGGTCTTCACCGAGCGCTTATACAGATACACATGGGAGCGTTTGAAAGCACGCATCTATCAGCAGACTGTCAGCTGATAGACGCCTGTTTTCAAACGCTCCCGCTTTCAAAACACTTTCAAATTCAAACACTTCAGTGTGCTTTCAAACGCTCCCATGCGTTGATCATTGTAGCCAATCACAGACATATCCGATGAGCGCGTCAACACAATGGCCAATCAGAGTTGTTTACAAATCCACTCAACAGCGCTCAAAGTGTCACATTTTTAAAATTTCAGTACCGACTTGGTGGCGAAACACTAGCAGGGACATCGACTTTACATTTTCATGCCCCTAAACATGACGCTGAACAAAATGGACTATGATTGGTTGTTTTACATGTCGATCAAGTCGTCTGGGCAACGAAAGCTGCAACAGAGTCCAGACCTTCTGCCGTCAGTCTGAAGTTATGGCTATGCGAGACTAGGGTGATGTTAACATCCAGGTTGGTGTTATCCCTGCAGCACTCTATTTCTCTTTTGAGGACTGGAATGATTTAGCATCGAATTACTAAATAATTATTTAATTTTAAACCTCCTGATATGGTAAAAAATCTGTGAGCTGACTCACTCGCTGGGGATTCTGTATGATTCTCCTCATCTGAGTCAGCAAACACCTCCCCCAGCTCCTGGTCAGACATGTCTGTGAGCTCCGTCAGATCCAGGAGGTCAAAGTGTACCTCCAGAGAGGACACACTGCTGAGAGGCTCTGAGATCAGGCAGAGGACATCAGAATGTAACTACATCACTAAGAGCAATGAGACTTTTACCATTATAAATCGACGTGTACTAAAGGGTGTACTATTGGGTGAATCTTATGCAAAAATGTCTGGCTTATATATCTAGGTCAATGTTAATGTTAAGGTCAATTGTAGTAAAAATGCTGTGACTTACAAAAAAAAAATCATAATGGTCTTATATTTCTGTTGCACAAAATCTAATTCTTTTGATAAGGAGTAGAATATGAGAGGTCACCATTTTACTCACGTCGTTTCTCTGTGATCAGCACCTGGCTGCCATGATGGGCCGGGGTACCAACATGCTCTCCTGAGGCATTGTGGGATGCCTCACTGGTGAGACTGGCAGAGCTGGAGGATTTCAGAAGCTTCTGGAACTCTCGGTCTCGAAGTGGCTCTGAAAAAAATAAAAAATATAGAACAGAAAGGTTTTATAACCTGTGTACAATGAATATCCAATGTACAGTAAATATACACAGAGAAATATATAAAAGAAAAAGAAATTTATAATGTATCTTTTTTGCTGAGAAAAAAATGTAGTAGTGTTTGTTTGCCCATTGCCACAATATTAGTGTATTCTAGGCGGTAACCAGGTCGTTGCTATGCAGCTGCTAGGGTGTTCTGAGTGGTTGTTAGTGCACTGCTATGGAGTTGCAGGGGGTTCTGGGTACTTGTGAACACAATATTTGCTAGGGTGTTCTGCTTTGTGGTAGTCTGAGCATTGCTATGCGGTTGTTAGGGTGTTCTCCAAGTCTCGTTCTCTAATGGGGTTTGCCAGTGGTTGCCAAAGAAGTGAAACAGAAGATGCTTGTGTTTCACTGACTGTTTAAAGAGCTTGCAGCCATCTATTGATTTCTTGCCGCAGTAGTCAAAGCAGACAAGCATTTTATGGTTGAAGGCAGTTCAATTACACACATGGGACATGAAAACAAGTGGACAACATGATCTACCTCTGTATTTTTGGAACACAAACATTTTACCCTCCATTATTTTTTAATGAAAAAAAAAAATTAAGCAAATTATTTTTGGTTAAATATTTTTATTTTTGAATTAATTATTTATTAAATTTGCATGAATTATTTTTGCTCTTAATAACATTTTATTTGATTGTGTATTTTTATAAAAAAAATTATAGAACTCATTACTCCAAAATTGTCTATATCTCAATGCGTAATGTAGATAAATATTTAAAGTTCCTCTAGATTATGCTTTTTTGAATATTACCTTTCATGCAGTATAATATAGCTGTGAAAGTAAAAGGTCTGCAAAGTTTTAAAGATCAAAGTGCAGATAAATGGAGTTACTGTCTGTAAAAAAAAAAAAAAAAAAAAAAAGGGAAGCGATTCTGAACTGCTGAAATGAGTTGCCAGTAATCCCAGTCTCACTTCCTGCTCAAACCTACATAGGTTTGTAACAAATTTGCATAATGCCAGCATATGGTCTTAATTGGCTGCTTGTAAACAAAGTCTCGTTTGCCCCGCCCTCAAACACTGTAGTTGTATCTGAGACTGGAAGAGTTTGGTTCGTGTTGTTCATGTCGAGAAGATGCTGTTTCCTGTGCTGCGAATCCAATTTGAACGCACTTCAAAAGGATGAGGACTCACACTAGAATTGAATAAAATGACACCATCGTTCGTATCACTGTTTATCAAGTGCTGAGGAAGATCCAGTGCTGAAATTCAGATATGGTAATTTGGTTAAATGGCATTTGGTTTCTGACGAACGCTGTAAGCCAAACACCAATCACAACAGGTTGAATCATCTGACCAATCAGAGCAGAGTAGACGCGTCACTCGTATTATTATGAATGGGAGAAACTGCTATGCACAATATTGCGGAATAAGTCCCGCCTTCTAAATAATAGCCAATCGCCGATTGGTAAAGTCATCGTGTCACTGCAGCGGCCGTTAGAAGCTCCGGTTTCTATAGAAGCAGTCAGACACGCGCCTCCGAAATGAGGCACAAGAGACGCGCATTTAGGACTGCGCATGCGCATTAGGTTGATCCAGCCTGAAAAATACCGTTTTTTTGTCATGATTCGAGCGTTTAGAAACAACATTTATGAGACAGTTGTTGTCAGATTTCATTGGTGATTTCAAACATGAAATTTAATTGAAAGCTTGGCAAACAGCTTTAGAGAATTTGATGTTTCCCCATTCAAAGAGATAGGAGTTGCACTTGGATGCCCGAGAGGCGTTTCAAAGATGGCCGTCGAGTGAAATGACTTGTCTTAAAGGGACTTTGGTAGGATCTCGGAAAGGAGGGTTTAGAGCAGTGGTCACCAACCTTTTTAAGCCCAAGATCCCTGACCTCGACCTTTATGAAAGACAAGATCTACCTATTGAAGATTTGATAGAAAAAGACAGCCCAGATTGTATTCAATATTTTTTGGCCAGTTCAGTTTCTGATATATTCAGAGTCAGATTTATTTTTTACAAGCAAATTGGCAGATTCCGGTACTGGTTGCAGATATTTTTATTATTATTATTATTTTATATTGTTTATTTGCTATATAACAAGCAAACTGGCCTTAAACAAAAATATCTAGCCTTTTCAATTTAGAGGTAATCACTACATTTTAATCACGTTCCAAACAAAGATGCTACACACATTGCATGAGCAGTTGTTTAATTTCAAGAGTTAAAGCAAAAACACTTTATTTTTTTGAAATGATATGCTACACACAAAAAAGCATGAAACAAAAACAACAGACAGGCTGAATGAGAGGCAAATTCACTCTCTGACAGCAGGTGGCGCTTATGGAGCAGCAGTGATACAGCGTTTCCTTAGTTACCGCTGTAAACAAAGCAGCACCGCGCTTATAAATAGCTACTTTATTCGGAGGTAAGAGGAAAATAAAATGTCACTGCCATCAAAACTTTTCTGAAGACAGTAAGTTTCCTTCAGAGATTCATTCATATAACCCCTCACCCCCAATTCAATATTTATATTTTCTTCTTATATTTCGAGCATCATGAACAGTGAGCTGCTCTGCCTGCTACAGAATTTTCTCCTCTTCACATCCGTCTCTGGCCTCTGTTAACAGCCATTTACAGACTCAGGTATGATGTGGGCTATTTACTTTTATCACTGTCCCAGTAGCTCCTGAAAATAGAAAAATAAATACAAAAATACAGTACAAAGACTGGAGAAATGTAATGTATTTTTGTACTCATTTCTGCTAGCTACTGGGACAGTGATAAAGATCTACCATTCGATCGCAATCGACGGGTTGGCGAGTGGCAACCACTGGTTTAGGGAGACTGAATCTTTGATCGAACCATTTCAGACACTGTGAGAAAAGAGGATGCTGCAATGTGTAGTGTTTTTTAAACCTTGAATGCATGTAAGCCTATAGTAGAAGATTCCAAAACATGAACCTTTAAAATGGCATAATGAGGGCACTTTAGGGAGAACAGAAATATAAATATTTATCATTTAATAAAAGATAAACCTTAAAGGCTATCACAAAGCATGTGTTCTTCTTGTATTCTGTCTGTGCTACAAGAACGTGGTATTTTGTGTGGTTTGGCGAGGCTCTTTTCCTGTAGTAGCAGCTGGGGCTGTGCTGACTGTGGACTCACAAAAACACAAGGGTGAAAAAAGGAAATGACATTAAAAAATTTGCATACAGGTCAGAATGCATGACTAATTGTATTAATTATTTCACATTATTTTTTAAAATAATGAATCACACTAAATTAACATTAAATTGACAGACCTAAAAAACTCTCCTCTTTGTGAGAAGACAGAAGCGGCAGAAGATTACATCCAACCATAGGTGGATATCTCAGAACATATTTAACAGATTCATCCAATTTCTCAGTACGTAAACTTTTTTTATCAGTTCCATAGCATGTTTTATCCCACATCTCAAGAATCTATTATGTGATGATACAGACTTTTCCAGCTGCGGCTGTTCTCCGCAGTCTGCGGGTCATCCCTCCCTACCGCACACCTCTCATTAGCCCACACACAGCAGATTCCACTGGCTTGTTCTCTTTTTGTGTGTGCCAGTCATGCAAATATTGGTGCAGGGATTGCTATACATTGGTGTATTCCAAAAGGCTATCACTCTAAACCATACATGCCGAAATGAACTATATTTTTAGCATCACCCAGTGGTACCCAAGTCCCATTGTCTCTAAGTATCCGCTGCAAAGATGCAACTCAATGTCAAATTTTCAAAAAGGGTCGCATCCAAAAATCCCTCTCGCTCATCACCTTTGCCGTTCATTCAGATTTCATCTGTAGTAATCGTTTGACAATTCTGCTATAATTCATAAGCCACCACCCTAAATGCATCCAAGTTGCTGTGCCTTTTCCCATGTGCATAAATGCAAGCTGCCCGCGCCAAGCACTACCGGCTTCTTTGACTGCCTGCTTTGTCTGTGCACTCAAGAAAAAAAAGACATGGTGGCAGCTCTTACAGTGGGCTATTGAATGCAATGGGTGTGCGTGTTTAAATGCGTCGCAGCTAGCCGGCTGAAGAAATGTTTGCTCTTACCTGCAGCACTAGAGTCTGCCTGAGCCTCCATTAAGTCTATTGTAGCAGCCGGTGCAATGCTGTTAGGCGTCGCAGCCAGGATTAGAGGGAGCGCCTCTTGTCTCGTGTACGCTCTCTATCTCTTTCTAGCTCCTCGCTTTCTCTCTCTCTCTCTTTCTCCCTCTCTCTTCCCCACCCCTTCATGCACAGTCACACATTCACTCCTATTGTCACTGCAGCGCACATAACAGTGACACAGAAAGAGTCCCACTAGAGAGAAACGCAGTCAGCCACTACACAACTGCCACACTGCATGACACACCAAAACGGGGAAGAGAGCGAGGGAGGGTGGTGCCCATAGACAATAAAAAGGATTTAGATAGAGAGGCAGAGGTCTACTGATCCAGCACAGGTTTGGAAATAAGATGAAGTGAGGAAAAATCTATGTTCATTTTTGTTCATTTAATAAAAACAAAATAATTTAGAAAGATTTTATGCATTAAACAGTCACTGGCTAATAGTCGTAGTAGTTGAAGGCCAGAAAAATAGGCGGAGTACAGATGCTTAGCCAACACATTGTTAGCACATGGTCCTATTAAAGTTCGGTCAGGTAGTAACAACCCCAGTACTAAAGAGGGCGATAATGTTACTTTCAAATGTCTGTGCCACAATTCAGGAAGCTAGTCCTATAAACATCGACTTCATCTAAAATTTTCCACGTCCCGTTCCTTAGAGATGGGAGAAACTAAGCTTTTTGAAGCTTTGAATCAATTGAACCAGTTTCTTCACAAAATAATTCACTGTTTCGAAGCACTCGATACGCCATACACTGGTAATGCCTGTGTGAATGCGGTGAAAACTCAGCTAAAACATGCAAAAAAAAAAAAAAAACACTTTTTACAAACCAGTTGCAAATGTTTTATTGAAGGTGTAGTCTATTGAATGCAATTAACAAACCATCTAATACCATTAAATATAAAGTGTTTTTGTAATGTCATTTTAATAAATTTGTAGGGCATCATCGCCCCCTAGCGGTGAAGCATTGAAATTTCGAAAAAAAATCTTAAAACAGTTACGATGTAACGAAGCCTCGTTTACTTTAATCATGTGACCTTATCAACTGCACACTGTTGATGATGAAAATTACATGTCACACTATGCAAGCTAGAGAGGAATGTGGACAAGGGATGTATACTTCCTGCTTAATTTTCTTGGCAAGATCAGAGACTGTATCTGAGAAGGTCAGCAGACCATTGGTTTTCAACAGGAGAAATTGCAATGCCCAATATGGCGGCTTCAGTAAAATTTGATTTGTTTGATGACAGCATCATGCAGCTGCTGTTGGACTTACCTGATTGAAGCAATCGAGTGCACTCCCAAGATGGCCACCAAATTAACTGACTCGCCTTCTTTTTAAATGGTCACTCCACCATGATGGTAGTTGGCCTAAAAGAGAAATCTGACCATTAAGGACGGTTTACGACAACAATTGCCCCCTTGTGGCAATGCTGAGAATGCAACGTGTACTTGTGTCGCATTGTGAAATGTGCTCTGACACATTTCGGAATGGAACAATGCAAAAACATTGAGCTAGTCTAGATATACATGTTATCATATGCATATTTTTGTAGATACAATATATTGCCAAAAGTATTGGGACACCCCTCCAAATCATTGAATTGAGACGTTCCAATCACTTCCATGGCCACAAGTGTTTAAAATCAAGCACATAGGAATGCAGGCTGATTCTACAAACATGGGTCGCTCTCAGGAGCTCAGTGAATTCAAGCGTGGTATCGTGATAGGTTGCCACCTGTGCAATAAGTCCATTCCTGAAATTTCCTCACTACTAAATATTCCATGGTCAACTGTTAGTGGTATCATAACAAAGTGGAAGTAATTGGGAACAACAGCAACTCAGCCATGAAGTGGTAGGCCACGTAAAATCACAGAGCGGAGTCAGCGCGTGCTAAGGCTCACAGTGCGCAGAAGTCGCCAACTTTTTGCAGAGTCAATAGCTACAGACCTCCAAACTTCCTGTGGCCTTCAGATTAGCTCAAGAACAGTGCATAGAGAGCTTCATGGAATGGGTTTCCATGGCCGAGCAGCTGCATCCAAGCCTTACATCACCAAGTGCAATGCAAATCGTCGGATACAGTGGTGTAAAGCACGCCGCCACTGGACTCTAGAGCAGTGGAGACGTGTTCTCTGGAGTGATGAATCACGCTTCTCTGTCTGGCATCTATCTGATGGACGAGTCTGGGTTTGGCGGTTGCCAGGAGAACGGTACTTGCCTGACTGCATTGTGCCAAGTGTAAAGTTTGGTGGAGGGGGGGATTATGGTGTGGGGTTGTTTTTCAGGGGTTGGGCTTGGCCCCTTAGTTCCAGTGAAAGGAACTCTTAATGCTTCTGCATACCAAGACATTTTGGACAATTTCATGCTCCCAACTTTGTGGGAACAGTTTGGGGATGGCCCCTTCCTGTTCCAACATGACTGTGCACCAGTGCACAAAGCAAGGTCCATAAACACATGGATGAGCGAGTTTGGTGTGGAGGAACTTGACTGTCCTGCACAGAGTCCTGACCTCAATCCGATAGAACACCTTTGGGATGAATTAGAGCGGAGACTGTGAGCCAGGCCTTCTCGCCATCATCACTGCCTGACCTCACAAATGCGCTTCTAGAAGAATGGTCAAATATTCCGATAAACACACTCCTAAACCTTGTGGAAAGCCTTCCCAGAAGAGTTGAAGCTGTTATAGCTGCAAAGGGTGGGCCAACTCCATATTAAACCCTACGGATTAAGAATGGGATGTCATTAAAGTTCATGTGCACGCAAAGGCAGTTTTGGCTTTTGGCAATATAGTGTATGGTATGGGCTTATGTTTCAATGTTGGATGACTAGTGTTTAATGATTGAACACGTTCATACACAAATAAATGGATGCCGTCTAATGAATGTGAAGGTCAGTGTTGGACTTACTGTGGCTATAATTCAATTAAAGATATCCAATTTAAACAGGAATTAATGTTAGTTGATTGAGACAGATCTATTCTGAGCTAAGTTTTGGGACATCAGGTCAGATACTGTACTTGTTTTTAAGGTACGCCAAGGCTGATTCTCACAGGTATGTGGTGCCAAATTGGATTAACATCAGCAGATTCCACATCTGAGCAGGGAAACTCTTCCATCTGTTGATGGGCAATCCAGAATGGTCACCATGTTTGCCTCAAAAAACATGTTACCATTAATAGCATACACTGTCATTAAAGCCAAGTACTCTACATAATGTTACCCCTTATTTTCTCACATTGCCAAATGTGTGAGAAAAATGTGTGAGAATGTCACATCAGAGTAAAATCTGTGCAGTCCTGTTAATATTGAAAAAACTTAAACTTTAAGTGAGTGTTAGAAAACCTTGTTCTGCTATAAAACCCCTGCTGGTGTCTTACAGACTGCATTAAGAGCCTCATGGGCACCTTCATGACGTGTCATAGCTCTCTGAACATCCTAGTTTCAGTTGTTTTCACTATGCCTGAACCAAAAACCATTGGTTAGGCTGTAAAGCTTTGCTGACCAAAGACTCCCTGTACAGAATACAACATGTTAGTTTTACACAGGGCTCTAATTTGTGCATAGGACCTGTAAAATCACTTATACCAGTAAAAAAAAAAATCTGCCCACTCAAGTTCATTCAAATCTTTTCAAGTCAACATAAAACCGAATTTAAAAACCATTTTACTAATGTAATATGACATTATATAGTGGGACAGGATATTCAATGAGAAAAAAAAAATTAGGGCAGAACTTGATTATGTAAATCAGAAATTGATTAGATCTTTACATGACAGGGAAACTAAAAACAAAAATGTTTTAAGTTTGTTTGCAATACTTTTATTGTGTTTGAAAATTAGGGCTGGGCATTGATGAATTTCACAAGCTTGCAATTCGATTCGATATTGATTAATTGGGGCCAGTTACAGTACATGGCAGATTTTCTCAAGGAAAATGTATTTTTATTTATTTATTAATTATTTCAAAAGTGACAGTGTACATTAATCAACATTCAGATAGATGTAAATATACCCAAGTTAGCCCAAAGGCTAATATAATGCAATAAACTATACAGGGGACCCCACTTGGTACATCACTATAATATTAAAGGTTAAAACTAACTGATTTGTAGGCTACTTGCATTTAAATTACAGGTTTTAAATAATAACTGTAACGAGTTAGTAAGCAACACGCACAAATGAGGAATACTACAGTCTTTATAATCGCAGGAGATCTTTAGAACAACACAGGAATAAACAACACAATACGCAAAGACAATAACTGACAAAGGACTAAACTGAACACAGAGTATATAGACAGGGGATAACAAGGAACTAAATAAGAAACAGATAATAATAATTAACCATAGAAACAAACAAACAAACAGGGACATAATCATAAACCAAGGAAACAAAAACTAAACAGAGCAGGGAAACAAGAACTAAGGAAAACACAAAAGAATATAAAAATAAGAGTCCAAGACCATGAGTAGTCCCCCCTCCCGGAAGGCATGTCCTCATGCCATAACTGAACATCCAACTGTGGAGGGAGGGAGGGGGCTTTGGAGGAGGGTGCGGAGCTGGTGATGGACAGGGATGAGGAGGAGTCGGTGGAGAGAGACACCACGGTGGAGCCAGGTGGAACCCGGGGACTGACTGACAGAGGCGGAACCACGATGCATAGAGAAACCGGGGGAGCAGAGAGGCCGACGGACCAGGGTGACATCCACGGGCCAGAAGCCTGGAGCTGCTGGCTCGTGGGACCGAGGTGGAGACAGGGTTTCAGCAGACCGGGGCGACGACGGCGGGAGTAAGGACGACGGGGAAGCCGGAGGGAAGGAGAAGCCCACTGGAGCTGAAGGGGCAGAGAGTTGAGGTGCAGCCAGAGACCTGGAAGTTCATGGTCGAGGCAGAGCAACGACTGACAGAGGTTGAGCCGGAGGGATGAGGGAGCCCAGATTAGTCCCAGGGCTGAGGGTGCATGTGGAGACAAGGGAATGCAGAGCCAGGGTGGAGCCAAAGAGCTAACAGGTCGAGGTGGAGACATGGGCCTGGAGGCCCGAAGTGAAGCCGGGGACTCAACTTCATGCCAAACTGATGGTCAGGAAGCCCGAGACGGAACCGAAGAGTCGCACGGAGTTGGCGGCAGAGGCAGAGCATATGCCGCAAACTGCAAACTGTACATATGCAGTATGTACAGTATGTATATGCAGTATGTATATGCAGGGGATACTAAATAAGAACTAAACAGGAACTAAATACGAAACAGCTGATAATAATTAACCATAGAAATAAACAGGGACATAATCAGAAACCAAGGAAACCAAATTAAACAGAGCCGGGAAACGGGAACTAATAAAAACACAACAGAATATCAAAATAAGAGTCCAAGACCATGACTGTGCTTGAGACACTTCCCTTCCATGTCCTTCCAAAAAGTTTGCTGTTATTGCATAATATTGCCAGGAATTAAAAATCTGTATTCTTCTGGACTTAAAAGGAGGTTTTATGATGTTCTCTCACATTGTTGTTGTGTGCTTAAAGGCACAATATGTAAGATTTTTAGAGTAAAATATCCGAAAACCACTGGAACAGTGTTATATATTTTGTTGACTTGTTTACTTACATTATCCCAAACATTTCCAACAATGGTTAAATCCAGAGAAATCAGCAATTTTAACCAGGACACGGACCGTGTCATTGCATTGCATGTCAATAGCTGCGTTTCCACCACAGGAACTTTCCGCAGGAACTATGGACTTTGAGGTGGTACTCTGTGTGTTTCAACCGCAGGGACCAGAATCTAAACAAAGTTCTGAGTAAAAATTTCCCACGTCCCTGCAAAAGTCCCTGCCCGCGAGGTAGTACTTTTTTAAAGTTCAGGAACTTTCGGGGGTGGGACTTGGGCGCTTTGGTTGAGTTCACGCAGCATTTTATTTCACCTTTTTTAAAAGTCTGTTTTAAAATCGAGGGAAATCTACCCTCGATTTCCAGTTTTACTAATATTGATCTAGTTTACTGCGAAGTGCGACAAGTCTCTCATAGCAGCCACCGAGCGAACACACAGAGTAACATTATAACACTTTCAACACACTCAGATGTATTTAGTATGATTTAACCATGTAAAACAGTGCTGCGTTACCCCACATACACAACGTAAAGAGCGGAAACGGCCGACTGCACTATAATAATCAAAGCTCTGCTGGACTCGAGATCGGTGTGTATTGCAGATGTCTTTCATTAGCATTTGCTCCAGCGGCCACATTCCGACCCATCCTGCTTCATAGCGTAACGTTAATAAAACTTTATTACATTAGCTCATCCATGAACATGATTTCTGCCCAAGTCCGTTGCATTCCTTTCCATCGGCTGTAGAGGTGAATACGACAACTCCCATGATTCCTCACTCGTTCACGGCATCATCAACCTACGAATTTGTTTCGAATAATTGACCTTTAGCGACGAAAATGACATATTGTGCCTTTAAGCTATGACAACAAGAAAATCCTGCATATCATCATCTTCCATCATTAAAAGAAGAATTCCAGGAATATCAAACGACTGGTTGATGGTTAATTTAAGTGCCTCAAGTAGCTCCAGTGCCAACGCTGGTTAAGCTAAAGTCGGCATGAAACAGAATGTGTGATTGTCTTTCCTTCGCTATTGTTACATATAGCGAGTGAAACAGCTTTTGAACAAATGTAGGGCGGGGCTTGATTTTGTTCATGGAGAATTGATTGGATGGTTGTGGTTTGCTATTGGTGGATCTCATGTGAGTGACAGGTTGCCCTGCCCTCATCATCAGAGAAGAGAAGAGATGTCGCTGCAAGAGGGAGGGGAAGTTATTTTTATTCAAGATTACAGGACTTGAATTTAACAAAATAATGTGCATGTATAAATCATTTATAACAAATACTGCAATATTATATTTTAATTTCACGATGACTTTAAAGCCATGCCAAAAAAAAAGAAAAAAAGAAAAGAAAATGCAATTCAGTGCAAATCATACATTTCCTAAATCAACACATTTTTAACGTAAGAGCGGGTGCAGCCATTTTCTTGAATGTGCAAGGCTCCATTCGATTCCAGCTATTTTTAGCTGTACAAAACTGCTACACTTTGAAGTGCAAACAGATTTACCGTTTACTGCACTTTGTTATTCTTCTAGGTATTTAGCGGCTAATGAATCGGAAGTCTCGCTCAATTCACAGAAAGTAGCTTATTTCCGCATCGCAAAATAAGGTGGAGAGGACAGTTAAATCTGGTCAGAACATCACTGTGGTTTTACTAAAAACACAAGGATAATACCATTTGTTTTTGGAGGACTTATAGATAAATAATTATTCATAAAAATAATTTATTCAAAAATGTATGATAAATTTTAAAAACAGCTGTTTAAAATCAACATACCACTGCTATAGGGGAATTAAAACAATTTAATCTTTGACCTAAACCCTACATTTCCTGTAGACACTTTCATACTCCTACTTTCTTGTCTTCACCGTTGAAATGACTATTCCCAGAGCAGCTCGTTATTCAGCTGTCGCAGCCACTGCTTTAAAGTTTTCTGAAAGACCTCCCACGACTTTCTCTAACTGTGTCTCCTTGTGTGAGCTTTTTCTGAGACATTCAAGAGAATATTTGTGTTTCATCTGTTTGGTATTTCGCTCGATTACAGCTGCAGGCAGGAATGACGGACGACAGCTGACCTCATTACTGACCGCGTGACATCATCAGCAATAAAGAGCCCAAAACAGGATTCATAAAACTGACATTAGTCACTTCACTTAATTTCTCAAAGGAAATGTTTTATACATTTTATGAGATACACACTTGAACATTTCTTTGCATTAATTAAAGTGTATTGTATTAAACTGTAGTGAATTGGTAAAAAAGTAAATACAGATGTTATAGAAGAAGTAATCACTGTAACTAACCACCAAATAGTAAGGCAGATACACTCAGTGATATGATAGACCCAGTCTAATGCTTATCACATAGTTACAGTCGAACAATAATAATCTGTCAGTTATAGTCGGAAACCGTGCGCATGCGCAGAAAGGGGGGAGGAGTCGCTGAAAAAAAGGTGAATGGCTCTTATGGCTGGCTAGCTAATCAGATGGAGAAAAAAGCACATTAAAATGTTCCTGAGTGTGAATTTCACTACTGTACATGTGCTGTAAACCCTTTATAAGGATTTTATGATTGAAAGCATCTCTCTTTCTGTACACATTGCTCTTTAAGCCGAGAGTGATAGAGTCGTTTCCTCTGATCTCATGAGGCTTTAGCATGCTAGCATGCCCTCTGATTTTATATCTCTCCTGAGCGCCGATATCGACCCCAGTTCTCCTAAATCACTCTATTCCAAAGGTAAGAACGCGTTTTTATGATACTAGGTCCTTTCTTCATTCATTTAGTTTTGCATTCGTCTTAACGGAGACGTTTAGCTGTGCATAAATATGAAGAATCGCTAACGTTACTTAGCACGAGAGGAGAGCACGCGCTAGCTGTGTGTATTTATAAATGTGTGTATATGTATGAGTGAATGTGAGTCTATATGTATTCGTGTGTGTGAGAGTCTATATATAAATGCGTGTGCGTATGTATGTGTGTGTGTGTGTGTGTGTGTGTGTGTGTGAGTGTGAGATAGAGTGGGTGTGTGTTTGTTTACCTTTACACACATTTTAAATGACTCGTGGCTCCGAGACAACCATGGTTTGTTGTCGAAACAACCAAGAATTTTTAGACACACACTGTTGTTGTGGTGTTTTATGTACATTGACTTTGAAGTACTATAAAAGTTGGACTAGTGCCAGCATGGTAGATGATCCTCTCTCATCATAATTAATATTTCATCTGCCAATAGCAACACATTCAGCTTGACAGCTAACATGTTGCTGAATATAGCTGGCAGTGTTTGTCATGTTAGAATGTAAGCACATAACATACCTGACTTAAACATATGATGTTCATATGATGAGAATACACTGGCTTATTGTACATGAGCCTCTAACTTTCAGTCATTTGTAATGTGGTTGAAGAGCGATACATACTTATTCTGTGGTAAGCCAATGGGAAGTGAAAAACATCCCTTTTTAGGGTTTATGTGCCGGTAATGATGCTGATTTAAATGTAAACTGAATGTTTTTCTTTATATAGATTCACCAATTAACTCAGCACATTACAATGACTTTGTAAAGCATCACTATTGTTTCTCGTCCACCACAGCTTGTGCTACCGACATGAATGAAATTCATATGTATCACAAGTGCCCAATACTTGAATTTGTTTTTTAGTCTTTCTTTGGAGATGGAAAATTGACAGGTCTGTGCTGCAGTTCTACGGATGTTTTGCCCGTCAAGTCTCTGCACCAGTCACATGACTAAGAACGATGAATAGCAAACCACAACGATCCAATCAATTCCCCGTGGGCAAAATCAAGCCCCGCCCTACATTTGTTCTTGTTCCAGAAGTCGTTTCAGAAAAGACTATCTCAACTTCCCTTTCGTGCCGACTTTAAATCATGCGACTGGATTTTTGGCCTGTGGGTGACAAAGCAGATGAATAAGTCGCATTGACTCTTAGCAGAACACCTTTGCAGCGGCAAAGCAACATGCTAAAACAGCTTTAAGACCTGTTCACACCAAGAATGATAATTTTAACAATAACTATATTAGCATCCACACCAACGGATGATAATGTCCTGCTTATTCTGTCTGTCATATTAAATGCTTAAGCTCTTTAAAGTTGTGGATTCTGATTAGCTGTCAATGTTTTTATTTTTATCGTTCATCAGCTGGAAAAGACCAATATCTTTCCTCTGTGTCTTTAGCATTGTAGTTGTGGTGTGGATTTTATTGTTCTCATAGACTTATAATGATTATTAAAACTTTATCGTTATCGTTCTTGGTACAGGCCCGTTCACACCAAGACGAATGTTCATCACAAAAATTCGACATACCCATGCAATTTGTCTGTCCAGATTAATGTGGAAAAAATGGCAGAAGCCACACGGGCTGAATGAAAAGGAAAATTCAAATTCAGTGTCTGACAGTAGGTGGCGTTTAAAGCAGTAATAGGCATGAGTATACATCATTTTGCACTTTCTGTTCTGGCTCGCACACAGTTAAACGTGCAAGCCTTTCCAAGTATACTCCATTGACCACAAATACAGATGGATACGTTCGGCACATGTGCGCTACCTAGTAGAGTTGCACAGTGTAACAGTACTACCTTTAGTATTGTGATACTAAAGCTTCAAAATACTGGCAATGCCACTGTATTTTTTAAACGGTACTATCGTCAATATGGTAGTACCGTAAGTAATGTTGTACGTGCGACAGATACGTTATTTCAAATGTTCAAATCACTGATTCTCTGAGCTATTCATAAAAACAGGTGTTTTGAACGAATCATTGAATAAATGATTCAGAGACTCAATCGTTAAGACTTGCTGCCACCTACTGGCGGATTTAGTTTCCCATTTAAAAGTACGCCTATTTATTTTTTCCAACATTTCATATTTATATATTCAGAGTAGGGATGTGTTCGAAGCCTAAATCCGAATTCGTAAAGGCACGTAAAATTAATAATACATTCTACGGAGCCCCTAAAGGGACATGGTTAGGCTTGCTGCAGCAGTCGGTTACATTACAGTGCATCAGATTTCACTTATCTCGTGAAGGAAGTAAGGAGAGATGACTGACAAGATGATGGCGGAGGATCTGATCAGTACCGCCGCTCCCTATACACAGAGTACACGTGAACGTGAATTCAGAAGTAAAAGTGAAATGCGAGCGCACATTCAAAAGCGATTTCAATACCCTGCATATTGATAGCGGCTCCCTGATGCCTGCACATTATTGTGAGAGTACATAAAATCATTGAAAAAAGGTTTTAGAATTTTTATCATGTTAATTTAGAAAAAAATCTTATTAATATTACTGTGTTTGTTTGTTTGCTTGGTTTTTATTGTATTTATGTGATATTTGTATTTTTGTAATTGAGTTTTTGCCATGAAAATAGCCTCAGATGCTGACATAGTATTAAATAAAATTATACTGTACTAAAAGCACTGAGGAAGCATTCCTCCCATCTCATATTTTTTCCCCATCATCATGTCCCTTTAGGGGCTCCGTAGAATGCGTAGTATTGATTTTATGATGGATTTTGTTTACACTGATTTAATTTGATGGGTAACTATTGCCAGTTATTCAGAACATACATATTTGTTTCATTTTCTAGATTTGAATTATGAATAATACATTTTTATAGTATTGTGACAACCGTACTACCTAGTGCACTTTTATATTCTAGCATTCAGTTCAACTCGCACATTTCTTCATCTTTTTTTTTTTGCACGGTCAGATTTCTTCACAGTTTGATGGGAAAGAGTTTAGACCCCCTCTGCGTAAATGAAATTGACAGCACATGAATGTTCATGTCGAGTTTTAACAGACCTATTAACAGCCGTTAATTTCAGTTAAATTATTTATCGCTCGAATTGCATAGCAGCACCCTGGAAACCACCCACAACGTCTTTAGCACACGCACATTTCTTCAGAAAATGACAAAATCTAGTATATTTATGGCTCTCAAGCTGTTTGATCTGGGTCACACTGGGTTATGCTTGGCTTTTTGTGTTCGATTCACTTGACCCAGCTTTGTAGTGACAGACATGTTTAACAGTTCCTACTAAGAATTGCTTTGCAGATGATTGTTTTCATTATGTGGGTGCCACCTGCGTTCAGTGGAGGTTTTACAAAGCCAGCGTTCACAAAGATGAACTGTGTAATTATTGTGACACTTTGGCCTCCTTTCTAGCTTCAAGAGCAGTTTTTCTGTCCTTTCGGATTCCTTTGAACAGATTTAATCCCTACAATATAAAACGTTGCCTTGGCCGAGGAGAATCGGACGATCCCATTATCTCTTTGTTGTCCAGGGATGCATAGTGTTAAAATAGCAGGAATGCAGAACATGTGGTATTCAGACCTGCTGACCGTGGCTTCAGCTTCACTACAGGCACCAGGGCTTTTATTTACAAAGCATTTCTGTAGGGGAGTGTTGATTCAGGGTCCCATTTCCATCTCTGTGCTTGTCCTTTTTGTTTCTCTGTGCCAGAATGCTATGCTGATCCTCAAATTGTGCTGCCATTGTGCGACGGCACCTTTTATGAATAGGCTACAAAATAGCGCTTGAAACGCTTAAAAAGTTCAAACTTTCGATTTTCAACAAAGTCAAAAAATGTTGTTCTTCCACCTAAAACGAGGCACATGTGATTTTGGCTTCATCACAAATGTGAATTTATATCTCACAGTTTGACTTTTCACTTTATCTATCAATGTGACTATTTTTATTAAAAACTTTAGTTCACAATTCCTTTTTTTTTTTTTACTTAGGCTTTGTAACAGACACTGCCGGGTCAGTTATAGCTTCCATAAACTAGCCTAGGCTTTATGTGAGCTGGTTTTATTTGTCGGGTAGTGTTTTTTTTTTTTTTTTTTTTTTACCCCAACAAAATCGGTAAACACATTTTAAAACCTTGACGTTGATGTGTTCTAGCAACATTTCTAAACATAGGAACATATAAATCATTAAATAAATCACAATGACAGAACAAGTAACAGGATTGCAGATTTAATCATGAACATATCTTGAAAATCTGACTCTTTCCATGTTTAAGTGCTATAATCGGGTCCCTGGTGCATCTACAAACCTAGAAAACTTGAAAAAGGACAACCCAGTAACTTTGTTTTGGTAAGCCTTTCTCTGCAAGCATGTGAAAAAACGAGCCGCTCAGATTTCGCTCCTCTAGTGATGTAGGAAGGGGATCTTATTATAATATTACCGCCCCTTAATCTGCACATTTCCACCCATGCCGCCGCCATTTTGTTTTTGCAAGCGAGGCAAAGCTGCAGATGATGAAAATGTAAGAATTTTAAGTAATGCAATGTGTTTCTTCGGCTCAGGCAGCTCCACTTTCCGCATGCTTTCTTTTAGCCTTCATACGCTCTATTACTTTATGCTAGCACAAACAGAGGTTGTGTTTGACAGAAATGTATCGTGTTATTTATGACTTGCCCACAAAACAGCTTATACTACTAATGTGATGTCATTTTACGCCAGACTGCTTCACAAACGAGGGTCAATTCAACACTGGATTTGCACAAAAGATTAACATGACGACACATGCTAGTCGATGAGTTGAATCAACTCCACAGCAACTACATAAATTTATCCACTAACCGTTCAGAAACGTCCAGTTTCATTCTAAAAGTTGTAACTTCTTCCTGAGTCTCTCCATCAGTGTCGACTCCGGTTTGAACAATGTAAGGCTGAACACCGTTACTAACAATCCTCATTTTGGCTGCGTGAGATTCTCCAGCTTTGTTGTTGTTGAGCAACCGAAGCGCGAGCTGTTAAAGCTCCGCCCTCTTTTGGAAAGGGGGCCAGGAGCAGCAGCTCATTTGCATTTAAAGGGACACACACAAAAACTGCGTGTTTTTGCTCACACCCAAATAGGAGCAGATTTAACAAGCAAATTATAATAAATGATCTGTGGAGTATTTTGAGCTGAAACTTCACATACACATTCTGGGGACACCAGAGACATATATCACATCTTATATCACATCAAGGGGGACCTTGCATTATAGGTCCCCTTTAACACTTTAGGATCTGCTTTGGGACAAAAGTTTGATTCATAATTATTCATTAACTTAAAAAGTGAGATGTAATGTAATGGGACACCAATTTGTACCCCATGAAGCAAATACACATTAATTTTCTTTTATGAAGTGTGTAAGAAAAACTTCTTAATTTAACAAAGCTTGATAATTATTATTTAAAAAAACATTCATAAATGGTCAGAGTACAGTGTACTCGAACAGAAATAAGCCATTGGCAGTAAAAAACAAGTATTGTTTAGTTATAGGAAGTAACTCTGTTGTTATGTTTAGCAAGGGTTTACAGGTAATGTGAGAGAAGCTTTCATGGTAATATTGCTTCAGTGCTTCCCTATCAACAGCGCTGTAATCATCAACATGCTGAACGAAGCACAAGGGCACCATGGGACATAGTGTCCTGAGATGGAGCTCTGGGAATCATAAACACCTCCTCCTCTGCTTATTAAATATCTGCTGCTCATCAAAGAAGCGGTGCCCAGCATTAATACGTGATGATGCAACTATGTATAGTGAGCGTTCCATTTATCTTATTATGAAGCATATGAGATAAGGCAAATTTCTCTTTGTAATTTTTGTGAAATGTAAAATATTTGGCTGGATAATATGGCATTGCTCTTGGACTCTATACTGACACCTGTTGTCACCAAAAGCAAATGCTTACCAGTTACAGATGGCCTTGTAGTAAATGTCGTCATGCATATGTTATGATTCAGTACATCAGTATCATTATTGGATCATGTTATGTATTGCACATAATATTCTGCATTTTGTTTATTGTAAAATATTTCCATAATTTGCTCTTTTTGGGATCTTTGTAAATGTCTGTGACAGTAGTTGTTCAAAGTCCGTTACGGGCTGCTAATAAACAATGCGTGTGGTAAAGGAACATAACTTGTTTACGGTTTATAAACTCGCCTACATGTTTCACAGGCTGTAATTTAGTAGGCACACAAACCAATATTTTTGGTGCAGTTGTCTTATCATGCATATTTATTATACCTTAATTTAGGGTGTGCTCACTGTTCACACTTGTAGTTTGGTTCACTTTTGGTCTGGAAATGATACATGTAGTCCTGGTTCACTTAGTGGTTACGCTGTCATTTTTAACACTGAACTTAAAGATAAAAAATGACGTATATTTTGCGACAGAATTTACCGAACATCCAAAAATTTGCTGTGTCTAAATGAGCTCGTTGTATGTGCGTACATATGATGGTATTTTCACCAGCTGAGGACTCATAAAATGTGTAAAGGAGTTAAGACAGCGGCAGGAATTCCTCCATCACACACAAACGAAGATCTGCTGCGAGGAGACGCTGTTCTGACGCCTGTACTGAACTGTAATGGCCAACATAGCTGTTATGACGAGAAGAACCAGGCGGATGACACACGGATGACACACTTATTCAAATGGACCGCATTACTAGAGCGATCACACCACAGCTCGTTTTACATCGAACCAAACCTGCCAACCCAGGTGTGGACACACCCTTAGTGAAACAGATTGGGACCAATTAATAAAAAATAAAATTTTCAGTGCTGCTTAAAATGTGTAGCACTGCATGATGCAAGATTATTCATTATTGCTCAACATTTGATTGTTCTTTTCCTTTGACAGCTAGTTGTAACATCTACTCCTCACTCTGACTCTTTGTCTCTCTCTCTCTCTCTCTCTCACACAGTACTTGACTTTCTCTCTGTTTCAGAGTCAGTGTATGACCTGCTCCCTAAAGAGCTGCAGTTGCCCTCGGCCGTACAGCAGGACAACCCCACCATGAGCCAGAAGAGCGGTGGAGAGGCCGGACCTCCTCCTGCTGCTGCCCTGGCCTCAGGTAGCACACTTTTCACATCGCTGCTTTTACCCTCCCTGTTGTGTTTTAGCCATCTTTTTGTTCAAGCTGAAAGACTCTCCTAATCGGTTTGGCTCACTTCTGCTCGGCCTGTGTGCGTGATGTTGAAGTGACTTCCTGTGAAGCTAAACATCCTCTGATTCTTTGGTGTCTTTGGATCTTTACTATATTTTTCTCTTTGGTGTTGTGATGTTATCTTTTTTTTATTATTTTTATTTGTTTATTTTTTGTCTCAGCATATGGGTTTGTGCACATTACTTTCTAGTGCTTCTGACCTGTGCTTCCTGGTTCACTCGATGTCACACTTGTTTCACTTTTTTACAACCCATCTGCACATCCTGACCTTTTTTTTTTTTTTTTTTTCTTTTCATTTCACTTTTTTTTTTTTTCTCTCCTTTTTGGCTGTTTAGATCATTTCAACTCATTTCGAGTGTTTTTCTTGACCTGTCCCATTAAACCTGTTAAAAAGAGCTTCCTGTTATTGCTGTCAGTGAGGTTGAGTGATTTCTTTATTTTCCCTAGACCCTGTTCTGGAGTCTCTGCCTGTTGAGGGCATGTTATGGTTGAAGCCAGCCAATGGAATATAAACAGCACTTACTGGCTGACAGTGGTCCTTAGCGCATTAGCTGACACCTAAAATACTTCATTAGAAGTCATTTTTCATCTTTGTCTACAAATATTTTGGCATTAGGCCTAATTTGGGGCTTATCTTTTCACTTCTTTTTTGAAAGGCCTTCTTTCAACTAATGATAAAATGCATTGTGATCAGAGTATGGCTGGGCAATATAGCATAAAAAAGAAACCCAATATTTAAGATGACTATATTCTGATATTTACAATCATGCATTTGCTCTGAAAAAGCCATTTTTAAGTCAATTAAAATCTTTTTAATGCAAGAAACAAAATACAGTAAAATGCACCAATATAACAATACCTATTAACAGCATAATGTTTAATACAATATTAAATAGCCTGGATGAAATCAAAATTGATTGTTTTATTTCTTATTGATTCACTCACTTGTTCTTCTTGTGATATGCTCACTTCTCTTTGCTGACAAATGAATACTGTGCTGCAGTTAAGCCAATTATTTTTTAAAATTCAGTCAAATTCAGATTTTTTTCAGTCAAATACAAATGGATAAAATTAAGTCTTGTCCTACATATTTTGTCTTGTTCAATAGCCATTTCACTCGGACATACACATTTGTATTAAAGGGGACCTATTTTTCAAAATTCACTTTTGAACATAAATGTGTCGGTAGTGTGGACACAATGGTAAAAATAATGGTAAATCATTAACAGTGTCTCAAAATGAGTCGTTCATTTTCTATACGTGATGACGTCACAATGTAACAGGCCCCGCCCACAACTGGTGACGGAATCTGCCCTGTTAGCTTAGCTCCTCCCCTGAGTCTGCCATGTTTATCTCCTTGCTAGAGCAGCTTGTGGAAACACCAGAATGTTTATCTCGTAGCTGAGACAATCTAAATATTCTGTTGTTGGCTGTATCAATGAGCACAGAGCACGTTTTTCCATTCCACTGCGCTACTTTTCCATTGCTTTTCAATGTAAATGCATGCAGGAAATGGTGTTCTAAAAACGCAGCGCTCAAGTTAAAAGAACGTAAAAAAAAAAAATGCGTTTCGGCACCTTGCGTTTTTCACTGCCTTTTCCACTGAATGGCCCCGAATGGGAATAAAAACGCAAGGTCTGTCTAGTGCGTTTACATAAAAAAATAATGGAAAAGCTGTACAGTGGAATACAAAAAACGTTCTGTGGAGATTGGCTCATACTACTACTTCTGTTTTGTTGTTGCCTGTGTATCCTAGGCATGAGCTGTAAAGGCTCCGCCTTCTCATTTGCATTTAAAGGGTTAGTTCACCCAAAAATTAAAATTCTGTCATTAATTACTCACCCTCATGTCACTCCAAACTCGTAAGACCTTCGTTCATCTTCAGAACACAAATTAAGATATTTTTGATGAAATCTGAGAGCTCTCTGTCTCCTCCATAGACAACAATTTAATTACCACTTTCAAGGTCCAGAAAGGTACTAAAGACATCGTTAAAATAGTCCATGTGACTACAGTGGTTCAACCTTAATTTTATGAAGCGATGAGAATACATTTTGTGCGTAAAAACGAAACAAAAATAATGACTTTATTCAACAATTTCTTCTCTGTAATTCTCCTACGCTGTTCACGTTGTAAACACAGTGCAGAGCTTCCTGGTTCTACGTCAGAACGTCGGCTCAGTATTATCTGACGCTGTTTATGTGAGCAGCACGACACGTGTATGATGCTGACGCAGTAGATCTGTGGGGTATTTTGAGCTGAAACTTCACATTCTGGGGACACCAGAGACTTATATTACATCTTGTAAAAGGGGCATTAAAGGTCCCCTTTAAATAATTTGGCACATGAAAAATCCAATGCCACACAAGGATGTCTGTGAACCTTCTAGACCAGGGGTGTCCAACCCTGCTCCTGTAGGGCTACTGTCCTGCAGATTTCTGTTCCAACCCTGTTCCAACCCTGCTCCAACACACCTGTCTGTAATTATCAAGCAGCCCTGAACAAAGAGTATAGAACCCAAGAGGCGACACTCTGATACTTTTTGGGCAACAGCCACTAGATGGCACTCCGGTAGCGTGGTCGCCATTATGGGGTGAAAATACTAACTGCACCGTAGAATCCTTCACATCTTACGCACCCAAAATCGGCGAATTTCACTGCCAAATCAGAAGCGCAAAAGAACATTTTTCAAATGAAATTATCAGTAAATTTTATGGCACCTACAGTAAATGTTGTATTGTCTTATATATGTTTTATTTTACTAGTTGTGGAATCCAACTGTCTGAGGTAACGTAGTTAGCCTACTTTATTGAGTATTTACATTTTATGCAAATTTACACATTTATTAATAGTAAATTAATAATTAATACATTTAAGATCATCATGTTTGCAGTAAACAATATATTTAGTGGAGTAATAGTAATAGTATCTAGGTCTGAATTGAAATATATATTGTACGTTCATATGTTGGTATTAATTCAGTGTTTATAATGCTAATACTAGATCTTTTAAAGAATTTTAACCCAGACTGACTGGGTTTCTAGAGAGCAAAAAGGTTTTGTGAAAAAAGTGGAAGACTTAAACACAAAGTGTGTAAAATAAACTGTAAAAAGGATTTGATGATCACTAGTGATAGTATTTTTATGATAGTTTTTAAACAAAGCAGCTGATATTGCCATAGAAACTAGTGGACTGCCAAGTCGCTTAAACCCCAAAATGGCGGAAACGCAGGGTCGCTGCTGGGCGCCGGTGTTTCAATGAAACATTCTATTGAGTGTCGCTTCTTGTTAGTGCATATTCTTTGCCCTGAACACCATGATTAGCTGGTTCAGGTGCACTCAAAAAAATGATTTTTTGATGCTGTTCACTTTATTTAAACAACTTATTTTGATTCGACACCATTGTATTAGGTTTCTGGTTCAAATTTAATTGCTTCATGTTAAATTGACTTGAAACGATTACTTTTTGACTTAATGTTTTCATATTAAAATAACATGTTTCAATCAAGTAAACTCAACCAGGACTCTGTCAAACAGGACTTTCACTTCCCATCATGCTTTGCAAAGGGGCTGATCTGGGAGAGTAAATGTTGAAATAGTGTTATTTTAAGCAGTTTTTAGCAACATGAGAAAATGGAGGGACTTTTTAATGTTTACTGTTCTATTATGTTGGTATTTAAAAGTTTCTGTTATGTTAATAGTTTTGGGGTTACCATTGTGGTGAAGTGTAGAACATGTGCTTGGGTTGAGGACCTGCTAACAACAATTAAAATTGTTTTAATAATAAAAACAACTATTTTGGGCATGCCATAGATGGAATAAAACCATCTTCTGGCTAACACCTAACAAGAGTCTTTACAGAGTAAAGATTTTGTAAAAATTGTGAAAATTGTTCTTGAACGCATCCACTAAATAAACTATTCAATTAAACTGGATTACTTGTTTTAATTTTAGGATAATTAAACTTAATGGTTTTTTACAAAATTAAGAATGTTAACCTGATTCAACTAAATGGCATTGAGTTAACCTTATGTAATAAATGTAATAAAGTTAACTGAAATAAATAATGTTAATTAAATGCAACATAACCAAATTACGTGGAACCTGTTGACATAAAAAAATTAAGTAAATCTAATGTATCATTTTTTTGAGTGTGTGTTTGATTCGGGTTGGAGCTAAAATCTGCAGGGCGGTAGCCCTCTAGGGCCAGGGTTGGACACCCCTGTTCTAGACTGATGATGTAAACAAATACTTTTGGTTAATTTAATACATTTGCAGAAATTAATCAAATGTCTGGTACTCATCTTTTTTTTTTAATTGATAGATGTTTAAAATCATTTTGATATTCACAACTTTGGCTTCATCAATATCAATATAATACCAAATATATCGCCCAGTCCTAATTAAAAGGCAATACTCTGACTGCAAATATGTTTGCAAGTAGCCAGGTTAATGTTACACTACCTCCTGTTTTGACAGGAAGCTGAAGTGAAGCAGCCCAGACAAATATCAGTGTTTTTGCAGCAATAAATTTGAGGTAAAACAATCAACCAAAACCAAATCTAGCACCAAACTAGGACAGTGAGAAAACCAATTTTTTATTTTGTTCAAAAACTGGCCCAATAAATTTGTAACTTAAAACAAAAACATGTTTTTATGAAAATGATGATTTTTGCTCAAATGATTCTGACCAAAATTTGCAGATATCTACATTGGATGACCAGCACTTATTGTTTATTCGCTGTCATTTGTCGTTTTTATTCCAGGGAGTTCCCTCTGAATCAGGGAGAGTCTGCATATAAAATGGTCTGCAGTTCTCTGCTTCGTAGGTCAGAAGCTTGTTTATTCTGTCTCCATGGCTACGTTCAGTCCCAACCAAATTGTCCAATTGGCATGCATTAGTCAACACCTCAGAATTTTCATTGTCCAATATTATGTGTCTATGAGAGGCTGTTTTGAATAGATAAGCTCTGAGTTATCAACCAGTACCAAACCAGTTCGCCCAATTGGCATGCATTAGTCTCAGAGTTATCATTAGCCAATACAATTTGTCTGTGAAAGTCTTGAATAGATAGATTGAATAGATCAGCACTGGGTTATGCAGAAGTGTCAACAAATGCTCTGTATACCCCTTATGCATGTTTATTTTTTGCTTTTTTATGATAGTTATTGGGCCATTATTGAGATTATACAAAATAATATGAAAGAAAGGCATTGGACAATGTATCAGCTTAATTAGGCCTACTTTAATTAGCAATTTATTATCAACAAGACATTCAAAACAGATGAAGGGCATTGACCAGATACCATGTCGAGTTTCACTGCTTGATCGGGACTGCTAGCCAGATTTAAAGGGACCAGTTTTTTAAACATTCTGCATTGTGCACACTACAGATGCTGCTGCCACTTGCGCCGCTGCCTCCTCCCCTGGAGGACTCAGCAGTACGCTTCCTTCCTGTCCCAGCATGCTCTCTGCTACCTCAGCCCAAGAGCAGGCTTCCAGGCTCCACAGCGGTCCCACCACAGAGGGGATACCAGAGAGAATGGGCGTGGAGCCTGGTTCAGTGGTGGCTATCAGTGCGGCAGCTGTGGGCGATGCCGTCGGAGCCACACAGAGCCAGGCGACCCCCTCGAAGCGACGGACCGTCCTGAGCATCTCTCCGCCTCCAGAGGATTTGCTGGATGACAGCCGTATGTCCTGCCAAGATGATCTGCTTCCCAACCCGGACTCGGAGCAGAGCAGCAGCATGTGGATGGACGACTCTGTGTCCAACTTTAGCATGGGCAGCAGCAGTTCGTACAACGACAATACTGAAGTGCCCAGAAAATCTCGAAAGAGAACTCCTCGCCAGCGGCCGGGGCCGAAACCTGCGGCCCGGGAGGAAGCCGGCATGGATGTGTTTGATGCGGACAGCGCTAAAGCGCCGCACTTTGTTCTTTCACAACTGGGTTCAGACACCAAAGTCACACCCAAAGTGAGGTTGGTGTCCTTATGTTTTCTCATTTTGCACTTTAAAATAATTCAATATAAATTTTAAAAACTTTATAGAAGAGATGTATCAAGGATTTTTTTTTTTAAATTGCTTTCTTTTATTTTACCTTTAGCTCCCTGGAAGTTTCAAACAATCAGAAAGGGGGGATTCTTTCCATTCAGTACCCGCAGAAGAGCGAAGGGAAGGAGCTGAAGATTTTGATTCAGCCAGAGACACAGCATAGAGCACGATACCTCACAGAGGGAAGTAGAGGATCCGTCAAAGACCGTACCCAGCAAGGATTCCCTACAATCAAAGTAAGAATTTAATAAACATTATATTATCGGGACAAATGTGCATTTATGGAAGTAATACAGTTTATATGGTAATGTTTCTAAATATGGTACATCAGTTAGAGGGAGTCAGTGAACCAGTGGTGCTCCAAGTATTTGTGGCTAATGACGCTGGACGTGTGAAGCCTCATGGGTTTTATCAAGCCTGCAGAGTGACGGGGCGCAACACAACGGCATGTAAGGAAGTGGATATCGAGGGGACCACGGTTATTGAAGTGAACCTTGAGCCAAACAACTCTATGACCCTAGCGTAAGGATCATTCCATCTGTTGTTTCTGATGGAAATTACATCTCCTTTAGTTACTGTGCTATGTATTGTTAATGTGTAATGCGATGTGTCTTGACAGCGTGGACTGTGTGGGAATCTTGAAGCTGAGGAATGCCGATGTTGAAGCTCGTATAGGGGTTGCTGGCTCCAAAAAGAAGAGCACTCGAGCTCGTTTGGCCTTCAGAGTCAACATCCCAAGACCTGATGGATCTGTTCTTACCCTCCAGGCTCTCTCCTCTCCTATCTTATGTAGTAAGTGTAAAGGGTAGCAGGGTATAGATTTGATATAAAAGGATTTTATTTTCCACATCTGTCAGTGTTTTTAACTGTACTCTTTGTGTCACATTTTCAGCTCAACCTGCTGGAGTGCCAGAAATCCTTAAGAAGAGTCTTCACAGTTGTACAGTCGCAGGAGGAGAGGAGGTCTTTATCATTGGCAAGAACTTTCTCAAAGGAACTAAAGTTCTTTTTCAGGAAAATTCTACAGGTACATCTTATACCATAAAAAAACAAAACAAAACAAAAACAAAAAAAAACAATAACTTTATACTGGGTATCAGCATGATGCCTCACATGGCCATGATGGCATAGCATTGCATACTTGCACTGTCACCTTTCAGAATGCAATGACACATGAAAACTTGCATAGCTAGTATGATGAACATACTCTGTCTAATGTGTGTCGAAATGTTTTGCACTTAATAAACATCTTATTCCTTCATGTTTTTATTTTTCTTTTCAGATGAGAGTGGCTGGCAAGCTGAAGCAGAAATTGACATGGAACTTTTTCATCAGGCAAGTGCAAGACATACATTACAGTTTTAATTTCAAGTGATAATGCTTATCATTCAAAAATATCTTGTCTGAAGCATCTTCTCAACATAATTCGATCCAGAATCATCTAGTGGTGAAGGTTCCCCCATATCATGACCAGACAGTGGCCTCCCCAGTGTCTGTTGGGATTGCCGTAGTGACAAACGCAGGGAGAACACATGATCTACAGCCTTTTACCTACACTCCTCTAACAGGTTGGTGAAGAGAGGATGCATTTATAATAACAACAGGTATCCAGCTCAGAAGTTCATGAGGAAAAATGGTAAAGATGTGTTGACTGTAAGCAAGGGGTGTCATCTTCTTCTTTGGAAAGTCCCAGACATACAGTTGGAACCTGTTATATTTTAGATTTGGAACCGGTCATATTTTAGATAAAATGGCTGAAGTTAGGTCAAGTCAAGTCACCTTTATTTATATAGTGCTTTTTACAATGCAGATTGTGTCAAAGCAGCTTTACAGTGATAACAGGAAAATAATTTTGGCTGCACAGCATCTCTAGAAGAAAATTGTCATTGTTGAGCTTAAGTAAGTTCAGTATTGATTCATTCAATTGTAAAAATCATTAGTTATTAATTTAGCTAATTTATCTATACAGCAGCTCTGGAGAAAACAGTCATGTCATCGTCAAGCTCAGTTCAATTCGCATAGAATTGTTGAATATCAAATATTAGGCACTTAAACAACCAATCATTTGTGTCTACAGGTAATTTTGTGGGTGGAGTTACAGTTTTGGTGGTAGGGATACTGTTTGGTCTTTGAAAGGAATGTTTTGCAGGACCAACAAAGGATCATGAGCCATGCATATCCTACTTGGGTAAATTGGGTAAAGTATACTTGGGTAAATCAAGTTACTTTGGTAAAACATTTATGGAATTGTGAATCTTTGTATAGTTGAGACTTAGCTCACAAATATTAATTTGGTCATGCTGATGGTGCTTTGTAACTCTCCCGGAGTGTCCAGTTGCATAGTATTGGTACATTTGCATCTAAATGCTATCTGACGGAGCAGGCAACAGGAATGTAGGATAGTGCTGCAGCTGCTAGTTGAAAAGAAAAACATCAAGAATGTCTAAGTATATTTGGATAAAGATTACAGGCTATTATTTTTGTCAATATTGCTATAAAGTACTGTCAATTTTCAAAAAAATTTTAAGTATAAGATTGCACTTCTGCACTAGTAAATGATGTTATCATAAATTATTTTAACCCTTTTCATACAGAGAAAGTTGAAATACCAGTGAAGTCAGAACTGCCAGCCACAGTCAAGACTTGTACCTTTGAAGAGCAGATAAAAGGTGTGGCATTATCAAAAAAAAAAAAAAAAAAAATCATGTTTTGCTGCCAAACAGCTTTAAATTTTAAGCTCAAATGTTTCATGACTTTGTTTACAGCAATGCAAACTGAGACCAGTTGTCTAAACAATGTCTTAATGTTACCTATGGTCAAACGAGAAGAACCTATGGAAGTCTCCTGCAATGCAACACCTTCAGACATTTTCAAGGTACTATAATTTTTAAAGCCCATCCATTTTGAGTTAATGTTCCAGTTTTAACCATGGAATCCTTTAGATTAAGAATCAAAGTATTGTTTTTATGAGTGGGGCATGAAAATTAACACACTTTTTTTTCTTATTTTCACAATGCAGCCTGTAGAGGCCCTTAGTTCAACCCAACAAATCTTGGAGATAAGTACTGTCCTTCCCTCTGCCACCAAGTCTTTTCCAAGCCCTGTGGCTCTCCAACCCGTTGACTCACAACAGTCATCGGCGCAAATATTTACGACTCAAGAAACCTTGTCCACGATTCAGAAGCAGGACATTCCTTCACCTGCATCGTTCCAAGTGTCCTTGTCAGAAGACACAACAGTTCTCCAGCCTGTTCCCCCTCAGGTCCCTCAGCAGTTCTTGCGGGAAACCCCAGAAACTTTGTCTCCAGAAGATAACAGTGCAGATGGAAGTGGAATGGTATTGGTGGGCATAGACTCTCGGAATCCTCCATCCCAGCAGCCACAGGTTCAGGCGCTTTTGCCCCAGGATGGGGTTGCACAGCTAGAGAGAGCAGTAAGAGAGCTGCAAGCACAACAACAGCTAAATTCTGTACTTTATAGCCCAGCTCCGTCTGCAGAGAGCCTTCAGCAACACGTCCAGGAAAACATGAACAGTTTAAGGTTGGGTGGAAATGAGACAACTCTAACCAACCAGCAACAGCAGCAGCAAGAGCAGAATATATTAGAGAATCTGCATCAACAGCAACAGAAGGCACTTGTGGATCTACAACATCAACAAACAGTCCTTGAAAATTTACAGCAACATCAGAAGGTCTTGGAAAACCTCCAGCAACAGGCTCTTGGCAACATTCAGCAGCAGCAGCAAACACACAAAGTTTTGGAGAATCTCCAGCATCAACAACAGCACCAGAAAGTTCTTGAGAACATTCAGCAACAAAGTTCTATAGTGACTCTGCAGCATCAAAAAGTCATTGATAATCTTCAACAGCAGCAACAGCATCAGATAAATTTAGAAACTCTTCAGCATCAGGAAGTATTAGAGAGCCTAAAGCAACAATTGCAGTCAGAGCTCTTGCAGACCCAGATTCCAATGCAGTGCACACCTAGCTTCACTAGCGAACAGCAAAGCTCCACACAGACTAATAATCTATCGCAGCCCTCTGAAGGCTTCCTCCAGAACTCACCCCAGCAGCAGTTACAGCAGCAGACTGCACTTTTCCAACAGACTGGAGGTCTTATGACCATTCAGACATCTAGCTTCCTGCAGCAGCCATCCTCTCAACCCTCACCACCTCAGCCGCTTTTTCAGAGTCATAACCCCTTGACTGAAACCCAAGACTCGCAGGCAGTACTCTTTGGATCCACAAAGTCACCACAGGTTCAAGCAGCCTTATTTCCTAGTACCATGACAATGCTAACAAGCACCAATCTACCCACAGAACAGCAGGCTCCTTCAGCTAGTCTGTTTATTACTCAAAGTGTGTTGCCTAGCCAACTGCCATCAGATAATAACCAGAACCAGCAGCAGCAACAGATAACTTTTCTCACACCCATGCAGACCTCTGGAACAGATGCCCAGACTGTCTCACTTTTTCAGGGACAAACACAGTTGTCCACCCCAATGGAACAACAGTCTCCCCAACAACAACAGATGGCAACACCCCAACAAGCCCCTCTTTTCCCAAATATTGCCACAATATCCCCAAATCAGCAGCAAACACAGACCGGCATATTGTTCTGTACCACAACCATTAATCCCCATGATCTGCCCCAGGCTCTGTTATTCAGTGGCCAGAACCAAGCTTCACTAGGAAGTGACCGCCTCCCAGAAAATATCTTTCAGGAGCAGCAACCCATGCAAGTTGTTCCCAGCTCTGAAAATGTTACTGTGAACAACCCTTCAAACCAACCCACAGTCCCAGCAGCCCAGCCAACTCAAAATCCATCGATTATTTTTCCACAAGCCACTGTCGTGAGTGTTGCTCAACAAGACTCGGCAGAGCCCATGTCTTTTCAAGACCAGAGCACCGTTGTGAGTGACTCGTCTGCCAGTATGCCTTCAACACGGACAGAACTTTTTCAGGACCAGCAACCTATGCAGGTTGTCCCCAGCGCCACCAGCGTAACCCCTGTCTCTCCTACGGACCAACCTTCTGTCAACAATTTTTTGCCTCAGTCAGCAATTTTAGCCCTGCAAGGTGGTGTAAGTACTCAAGACTTGCCTCCAACTGCCACAGCGGCCACCATATTTAGTGGACAGAGTGGTGTGACAGTGAGCGGTCTACAGAACTCCACACCTACCACCCCTCAGCAACCTCCCAGCCAACTCTTTCAGACAGCTATTGGGGGAACTCTCAGCCAGCCCGGACAGCCAGGGCAAGCAGGCCTTTTTCTCTTTGAGATTCCCAGTGGTAAGTGGGAGTTGCAGTCATAGCAAATAACAATAGATTTGATGGGGAAAAAAGTGGATACCATTGGGACATGCTCTTGATCAGTTCTTCCCTGTCTTGTCCTGGGGGACCCCCCACCACTGCACATTTTGTATGTCTCCCTCATCGGACACACCTAATTTAAGTCTTGCGGTCTCTATTAAGTGAGTTGAATTAGGTGTGTTAGATGAGGGAGACATCCAAAATATGCAGTTGTGAGGGATCACAACTCTGGCGGTCAAAAACCCTCTTCAGAAGTTTTTCTTTTTTTGAGATTCACAATGGCCAATGCTATTAAGTAAACATTAAATCAGAGTTGAAATCTTAGCAAATGACTGCAGAATAAAAATGCCATTGGGTCATGTTGAGATGTTCTGGAAGGTGATTCTGTCCTTGACCCAGTCCAGCGGAGTCCAGATCTGCTCCTGTTGGGCCACTGTCCATAGGAGTTTAGCTCAACTTGCCTCAACATACCTGCCTGGTAGTTTCAAGTATGACCTTGATTAGCTGGTTTGGGTGTGTTTAATTGGGGTTGGAGCTAAACTCTGCAGGACAGTGGCCCTCCAGGAGCAAAAGTGGACACCCCTGACCTATTCCCTACCAAAAAGGTGGTTCTGGCATTGGAGTAGTCCTCCACTGTGAAATGCCCACATATAATGATCCAGTAAATTCCTGATCTGAATCTGTCCTACGTTTATTTCTCATGAATCAATGTGCAGGCCTTCAGATTTTGCATTAACTTTCTAAATTGGCTTTATTGCAGAATGTGCCTTTCAGGGCCTTAAAAAGCTTAATCTTTCTCTCTTTTATTAGAATGTGGACAGCTAATAAATTCTCCTGGTCCGGCGTTGTCAGATCAGCTTGTCACCATGGGTCATCCTGGTTCGGATCAGAATCAGACCCAGCTTCAGACTAATGCGCAGATTCAGACCTTACTGGACCAGTCCAACAACCTTGACGACAAGATAGACGAACTTCTGGAAAGTTTTCAGGAGCAGGGAAAGACGCTTCCTAGGGATTTCTTGGACCATTAAAGATAAGTAGTTTGAAGCCTCACTTCAGTAGACCACCGTCCACACAGCTTGTCGTGTTCCTTTACATCTTGTGTTTTATGTCAGTGTTATCTAAACTTATCTAAGGGTTGTCTCAGTTGGGGGTCTTCACTTATATCTATGTTTCTGAAAGCTTGTAATGTGTTGTTTTGGCGGGACATGTTAGCTATGGATCTTGTCACAGCTCCTTTTCTTGATGGACATATAAGGGTCCACTTTATTGAAGCCACTGTTTGGCATGTCAACATATCATGTGACCCATTAAGCCATTAAGTATATTGGCACTTTGCCACTTTGTATTGTGTTCTTGACTTCCAGTTGAATCTTCTCCATTAATTGCCATCATTAATCTGTTTTCCAGTAGAAATCAACCTAGTACAATATAAAATCAAAAACTCTGTTGCCGTTGAGATACTAATACATTGTGAATGAATTTGAAATATATTTAGCACTTTAGGGAGTTTCTATTGGAGATTCTCCCTTTTAGCTTTGTAACCCATACGTGTCTACTTGGCTGTCAAAGCTTTTCATGTTTTGATAGTCATAATGCTTTTCTAAAAAAAATGTGTTTGTTTCATTACTCTTCAGTGTCTCTTTTCTGAATATAGCCTATTTTATGAGCCAATGTTTTTTTTTTTGTGTTTGAATGTTTGACATGTCCATCTAATCTCTCCGTTTTCACATGACATTTAAAGTCAAGATGCTCTATGTAAATCACTCCTACTCTTCTCCTCTGTTTTAGTTTTATTTAATTTTATTTTATTTAAATGAACAAAAGGTCCAACTTGTAGACATGAATTCCTATCAGGGATGTGAAAATGTGCAACATTGCCATTGAGATATGTGAACTGATTGTATTATCATCCAGCAGAGGGTCTACAATGTGTGTTTGTTTGTGTGCTCAGCAGAAAGACATGGAGCACATTGCTGTTTGTACTCTATAAGATGCAGCTACGTTCTTGATTTTGAATTATATGTGGTTCATGGAGATTATTCAAATAAGCACAAGCTTGGAAGAGGATTTGTTGTGGTGGTGCATAATGTCGTTCCGAACTCGTATGACCTTCTTTCATCTGTGGTACTCAAAAAAACAAACAACAGCAACAACAAAAAAAAAACATAAATTGAAGGTATTTTGCTTTATGAGGAATGCGTGAATGAGATTTGAGAGTTACCATGGAAATTTTGGTCTGTTTCTCACAGTCTCTGAAGACTTGGATGTTTTTTTCGCTCATGCTCTTTTGAGTTTGACGGTTCTGAAAGAGCATTTTTTTCAGAACTCCTCCTTTTGTGTTCCACAGAAGAAAGATCATACCGATTTTGAAAGACATGAGTGTGAGAAAATAATGACGGGATATTTATTGTTGATGTGAATTATCACAGCTATGAGAGTTTTCGGGCAGCTTAAAATGGCAGTTAGGTCCATATTTCCTTGAGGGTTTCAGAAGGGATTGGATTGTATTCAACCTCCCAAAGTTACAATAAACCCCATCTATGATCAGATAGATGCCCAGATCTTAGAGGAGAAACTCAGATAAAATCCCAAGTTTTAAAACAAGCTATGATGAAGACTGCTTCATACCATCACTGCACGACAATCTCATCATACAGGTTTTAAAAATGAACTTTTGAAATCATTTATTTCATGCTAACTGGAAGATTTGTCTACACATGCAGTCATGAGAGTGAGGAAGGCATAGTGTACGCTAGTTAATGAACTCATACAGGGTTTAATATTGACAGAATGCTGCTACATTTTGTCATGACTAATACTAATGGGTTGTTTACATCAGTCTTTTAAATGGTTTGAGTTGCTCTAATTACATTTTGGAGCATTGTAGTTTCCTTGTCACACTCTCACTGAGGAGATCTTTTAGTGGTAGGACATTGCTCAGATGTTTTATGAAATCACATTTATTTGACATTTTACTTGTTCATAGACATGCAGCCTTTTTAAAAGCCTTTTTAAGACTTACATATTTTCAATGTACTCTATCTAAGCAGCTTTTGCATTGACAATATTCTCATGCAAACATAATGTGAGGCAGTTCTATTTAAAATCTTCATAAACACCTTTTTATTTTGATTTTTACATCATACCTTGTCTTTATATTCTTGAATTTTCTTTCTTTTTTTTTTTATTTTATTTTATTTTTTTTTTAAATATGCTTTATGTAAGACTTGCATAATGAATTGTAAATAGTAGTTTGGCTGTTTCACGTGTGCTGTTCCTTTGTGAGGTAGCAGTTTGTTAAAAGCGTGCTCTCTTTGTAGTAAAACATAATATCTCGCCTGCAGGTGAGGCATACATACAGTATTTTTGTAAGATTCAATTTCCAAATGTACTATGTACATTTTAAACATTTAAAAGTGAATTGTCCCTTCTGCAGTACTGTACTTCATATGTCAATATTCAGAGCGGTGGAAATGATGGTTTTTGTCCCCATCACTGTGTTACAAAATGGAGATTGTTATTTGTTTTGTAAGTGAAATTGAAATATTGTCAATTTGTAAACAATTAAAAAAGACTGGTTTTGGTTGTGGGTGAATCTCACACAGACTGTAATTCTTTTGTCATATTCCACCCCAAAATCAAAAGAAAATAAAAAAAAACACCTAGAAAGACAGTTGATAGTTGAGCACATTTAATTCTCTTTAGCATACTGAATCTGAAAAATCTTTAATCGTAAAGTACAATTATATATAGACAATTATAGGTACTATTTGTTGTACTGAATCAAATTTATGCTGATTTTCATGGCTGTTACAGTGTTATTGGATTTTTTAAATTTAGTTATGAAAATAGAGTTTTGATTTTGGGGTGAAATATGACGTGGATATTTCTTTGTTAGATATATAGGCTAATGTTGTGGAACTTGGGTTCCATGCAAAGCCATAAAACAAGAAAACTGGGACTGGAAGAATGTGTGTGTTTTACCTCATGGTGTAGGACATATAGATTCACTCTACATCTAACCTGAGGACCAATTAAGAAGAATATTTTCTCAAAACAAGGCAGCAAAATCAACGTCTTTTGATTAAAGTAATCCATTCATCTGCTCCAGCTTATGTCAAAATCATATTTCTGCACAAATCCATCATTAACATTTTAAGAGGTTGATTTCTTTTCTTTATTTTCCATCATATTGTGCTTTTTGATTGAAAGTACTTTGTGCCTTTGCAAGCCTTTCCTCGTACTTCTAAAGGACCTTTGTATATAATTAAATACTTAGATGTAGTGATTACTAGTTCTTAATCCACAAGTAAAAGACTACAGTTTTTTTTGTTTTGTTTTTAAATTATGTCTGGTCAAATTGTCTTTAACCAGTCTGTAAGTGTAGTCTCAAATACATCTGAACATTTATATCATGAAACTGCTATGCAGCCTCAACACACTTTTATTTTTATTTTATTTAAAATGTTGACATTCTCATCCACTGGTGGTTATTGCCTCTTGAAATTTGTAAGATCAAGGTTAAAGAGTGTTATTGATCTCAACGATTACAGATGTTCTGTTTGCTTGGGCAGCAGGTGTTTGAAGAATTTCTGTTAGTAAATGTTAAATTAAAAGAGGTTTGAAGAGCGCTTACCCCAATCACCAGCTGTGCGTGTGTGTGTATGTGTGTGAGAGAGGGGCGCATTTTAAATGCACTCTTTTTACACAGTTTTGAACTTTGGTTGCTTTTGTTTTGATGTGATTAACGTCCATTGCTTTTAAAGTTGTAATAGGACAGTGGTTCTCAACCCTCTCCCTTACACTAGGAGTGTTGGTAGATTAAAATCAATAATTCTGTTTAATTGTGTGATTTCAGAATTTAAGAACTGTACATATTAACAACAATTGGTGAGTTCTGTTTGCCAGAGTGTCACCGGCACAGTGGTAAGCTTGGACCAAATTTCTACATTGTTGTTTGGTGTTCAAATGGTGCACTTTCACCAGAGTGACAAATAGGGTTGTCAATTAGCACATTGCACATCCTATTTTCAGATTGAAATGACATTTATTATAACTTATTTTAAATAAGCCATCTTTCTGCCTCTGTGTAAGTTGGCTGATGCCCCCTACTGGCCTCCTGGTTCAGAACCACTGTTATATAGATTCACTAGCTCACTCATGACTGTGTAAGAATGGCGTTCAGTATCGTGAAGAAACGTCAACTAATGACATTTGCCGTTTTTTTTTTTTTTTTTTTTTTGCTTTAATCAGTACATTTGTATACTCCTGCAGTTATATTTCTGTAAGATGTGCTGCTATATGAATAAAGATAAATATGAAGTTCTTTCCCTTGTGTCTTGTATGTTGTAAATTATACATAATTTTGTGTGCCAAAAGTGAATATTTGCACACTGTTTGCTTTTAATGACACTTCAGGTTCTATTAAACAATTAAAATATGAGGAGTATGTTATATTGGGAAGAGAAATACACTAAACTTGGTTAAGGTATTAAAATGACAAAATTATTTGGCAAGAAAGGCAAACTCCAGCATATAATTAAATATGAGTTTTGTTGTAGTATTCAAAAAAGGCATAGAAAAACAAAAAGCTCACTGGAAATAAAGCACACTTTGACTACAGTTATTAATGATTTGTTGGTTCTCCCTAGCAAACATTTGGACGTTTAATGTCCCTCCGACACGTCCTGTCATGATTGAAAAAATAGTTCCAAAATGAAATTTAAATGGACATCTTTGACGTTATCTTACTAAATTAATTAATATATACTACACATAGATAAAAGTCATAGTAACAGTTATACATGCAACCCCAGAGAACTGCAGACATGTACAAACGTATCTGAATGCATTTTTAGGAACTATTCTGTGACGCATTTTTACCGAATTATGCCGTCCTACCGCGACTATTTTTTGGCCAGGGACAATACGTTGCCGTCAGACCACTGTTTGCTGGGTTTTGATTACAGCAGGGCATTGACCCACTAAACTTTGTGCATGTGTCATGCTTAACTTCTTTCCAATCCTCCTCGAGTTCTTCCCAATGTTAGAGCTTCATTGGAAGAACTGCATGACTTCTCACAATTCAGATTTATAATTTCCCAAAGGTTTTTAAATGGCTTTAAGGTCAGGGGACTGAGGAGGCCGCTTGAAGCCTTCAAAATGCTGAGCATGAACACTTTCATTGCATGAGTGGTGTTTGAGATCATTATCATGTTGGAAAATACACATTTGATCTCCAAACAGATCCTCCAAACTTGGCCCCATTGTATTCAGCAGGATTCCTAAGCATTGGTCCATTTTCGCAGTGCCAACAACTTTGTAACACCTGCTGCAGACATGTGTCCCCAATACCACTGCTTCCTTCGCAGTACTTAATGGCACCACACATGCATTTGGTATTAAAACACTCCAGTTGTCTCCTATGAACATACCTGATACCATCAATTGCTTGATTGTTAAATTTTGACTTGTTGGGCTGCAGAATGTGGCTCCAATCATCCTTATGTTCTTTGCAAATGCAAGGTGTTTTTTGCAGTAGATACAACTGATAAATGGTTTCTTTACTGGTACACAACCTCTCAATCCAGACTCTTATAGTCGTTGGCTTACAATTCAAAAGTTGGAGGTCTCATCCAGGTCTTTAGAAGCTGTTTTGAGGTGGTATTTTCATCCTCCTGTCAAACTGCTCACTAATCTTCCTTGACCAGCCACAACACTTTCCATTCTGCATGACAGTGCTCTCACTGTGTTTTGAAGTCATTCTGCGGACATTGGGACCATTCACATCCAGCACATGAGCAATATCCTAAACCAAATGACCAGATTTAGCCATTTCAACAATATCCTGTTTGATTGCAGAAGACGGCTCATTCCATCTGGCCATTTTCACTAAAACCTACAAAATATCTTCTAATAGTATAGCTAATACCTGCCACATAGTGATTTATTGAATTATAGGCTGGGAATAATGAGTTCAGGCTTCAAATTAGCAAGATTTAAGTAAAAAGCCATTGCGGTCTCAAAAAAACATGAACGTTTTTGGGAGGTTGGAGTGATGAATCACAAAGAAACAGAGTTGCATGGTGATGCTTCAGAGCGGTGTCTTCGAAAATCTGCTGAGAAATATAATAATTAATGCATCTCTACCACAGTGAACTGGGAGACATTTTTCAATTATGAACTGTTGAAGCCATTAACATGTGGAACAACACTGACTCTTTTTAAAGGATTAGTTCACTTTCAAATGAAAATGATCCCAAGCTTTACTCACCCTCAAGCCATCCTAGGTGACTTTCTTCTTTCTGATGAACACAATCTGAGTTATATTAATAAATATCCTGACGCATCCGAGCTTTATAATGGAAGTGGGATCAACAAGTATGAAGCTGAAGAAAGTGCATCCATCCATCATAAAAGTACTCCACACGGCTCCAGTGGGTTAATAAAGGCCTTCTGAAGTGAAACGATGTGTTTGTGTAAGAAAAATATCCATATTTAACAAGTTATGAAGTAAAATATCTAGCTTCCGCCAGACTGCACTGTATATTCCGTAGTTTTTACAAAATAATTTTGGCAGCTGTGGTTGCCAGAATAATATTGTAAAAAATACAGAAAAACTGTAAACACATTTACAGAACAAACTGTCAATTTTACAGTATAAAACTGTAATTTACAAACAAGAAAATGTGAATGTAAACAAGTAAATTCAACAATGCACACTACTACTAAAATCTGTTTTGTACCTTTAACATATACTGACAACCACCATAATAATGCAGGTGGTAAAAGAGAAAGCCACATGAAGAATCAGAGTTCAGCACAAAAAACTTTTCCACTAGCTGAAGTAAATACTAATGTAAAGAGGGTGCAAAGAGTCATTCACGCAAACGCAAAACACCATCATGGTAACCCACAACACTTTCATAATGCAATAAACATTCATTAAACAACAGAAGATGTAACATAAAACCCTAATGTACATAACTGATTAAAAAATCATGTTTCTTAATAGTTTTGTTAACAAAATACTTTCAAATGTGGAGTGTCACACAGGGAATTGTGCGAATATCAGTTTACAGTTTTTGACTGTAAATTATACATTGATTTGTTCTTTTTTTACTTCTAAAAATTGTAAAATTTACAGCATTTTACTGTGAAAATTACATAAAATGTCTGGTAAGAGCTTTTACAGTTTTTCCCTGTATATAGTACTGGAACTTACTGTTAACCTATTTACAATTTTTTTTCCGTAGCGTTTTTACAATATTTTACTGTTAAAATCACATTCATTTTTTACAGTGTGCCTTCCGTATTCAACTTACGGAAAAAACGAAACTGGCGTCGCGTCAGTTAAACTTTTTCCGTAAGTTGGATAGGGAAGGTGTAGGACGTTTTGAACTGAGAATTTTACACTTTCTTCGTAAGTGGTGGAAGCTGGAAGCTGTAACTTCATTGGTTAAATCAGGTCACGTGAACTGAAAATTACGCACAGGTGAGTCTCATTTGTTTTTTTTTTGTTAGAGGAACTCATTTAAATTCATCAAAAGAGTGCCAATAATTCTGACCAGGATTGTTTGTTCGTGCGTGCAGGTTCAGTCAAGAGAAGAGGTTGGGCTACATTAGTTTGACAGAGCCCTATCTATCAGTTAGTCCACACTCTACTGCTTATGATATGCTCCGTCTGACGTCACCGCGGCGTTATCACCATCCCGTCAGGCTAATGCACTGATGAGTACTGCTCAAAACACACTGACCCGTTCAGTGCTGGGACGGAAATGCGCTGACTCCATATTTCTGCTGTTAAAGCACAGGTTGCCGCAGGTCAATCAGATTATTGGGTAAAATGGATTGTGACGTCAGGGTTTAGAAAGCGTCGCGTTGACTTCACGCACAGCAGACGAGCGCTTTACCGTGACGCGAACAGACCGAGCCGCTCTACTCCTGCAGACAGACACCAGCATGAGTCCGAAAACAGCGACCTGAAGGACAAACACAGCAGAATGGCCGCGTATCTGGAGGTAAGAGGCACCAGCGCACCTTGTTGCTGTATTTAACACGCCTTTTGTGAGACGCGCGTCAGATGAAGACTCAGCGTTTCGACAGGTTGATGAGGTGTGGTTCGGCACTGTGTGTGTCCACAAACTAGTAAATAATTCACATTCCTCATGAGGTTTAATGCGCACGTTTGAATTGATATGTAATGAAAGTCTGAAATTATGTACACAAATAGAGTGTCAACGCGAAATCCGTAATTCATCGTCTTCTAAACCGGTTTGTACGCACAAGCGGGTATGTTGCCAAGGTGACGCCATTGGTTAGATCGGTTCAAAGTAGTAATTTACGGGGTATATATATATATATATATATATATATATAATATATATATATATATATATATATATATATGGCATCATTTACTCACCCATAAGTCTTCTGTAGAACACAAAATTAAGTTTTGCTCTTCAATACAGTGCTTATAAGCAAGTGACTACAGCTGTCAAGCTCCAAAAAGGGTAAAATGATAAACTATAGTTTATAAGACTGATGCGCTATATTGTAATTCTGCCTTTACGTATAGGCCTACTATCTGAATGATCATAAATGCATGTTTACTTGGAAATTGAACATGAACACCCCTTTCAAATAATAATTTAGACGTCCAACAAGCACGTGAAGGCAATTTCAAATGACAGTAGCTTTGTGTGGACATTCTGCTCGCTAAAGTTGTGGTCACATAAGCTCCATTGTCTATCATTATTGGTGTAGCGATATAGCTCAGCTCACACAGAAGACCCGTTCAAGTAGCTTTCTGTTGGTCAATGAAGCAAATGCGAAATCTGCATGGTGAAATCTTTCGCCCTCATGTGAAATTCCTGATTTAGTGGATTCCTACACTCTTAAAGGGTTAGTTCACCCAAAAATGAAAATGTCATTTATTACTCACCTTCATGTCGTTCCACAACCGTAAGACCTTCGTTAATCTTCGGAACGCAAATTAAGATATTTTTGTTGAAATCCGATGGCTCAGTGCATAGCCAGCAATGACATTTCCTCTCTCAAGATCCATTAATGTACTAGAAACATATTTAAATCAGTTCATGCGAGTACAGTGGTTCAATATTAATAATATAAAGTGATGAGAATATTTTTTTTTTTGTGCGCCAAAAAACAAAATAACGACTTATAGTGATGGCCGATTTCAAAACACTGCTTCGGGAAGCTTCGGAGTGTTATGAATCAGCGGTTCAGAGCGCCAAAGTCACGTGATTTCAGCAGTTTGGCGGTTTGACACGCGATCCGAATCATGATTCGACACAAAAGATTAATAACGCTCCGAAACAGTGTTTTGAAATCGGCCAACACTATGTAAGTCATTATTTTGTTTTTTTGGCGCACCATAAATATTCTGGTCACATTATAATATTAATATTGAACCACTGTACTCACATGAACGGATTTAAATATGTTTTTAGTACATTAATGGCTCTTGAGAGAGGAAATGTCATTGCTGGCTACGGAGGCCTCACTGAGCCATCGGATTTCAACAAAAATATCTTAATTTGCATTCTGAAGATTAATGAAGGTCTTACGGGTGTGGAACGGCATGAGGGTGAGTAATAAATTACATTATTTTCATTTTTGGGTGAACTAACCCTTTAAAAATAAAGATTCTTTATCAGCATAAATGGTTCCATGAAGAGCCTTTAACATCCATGGAATCTTTCCAATCCACAAAAGGTTTGTTTTAGGTTCTTTCGATTATTAAATAGTTCTTCACACACACAAAATGGTTCTTTTAAGAACCGCTCACTGGTTCTTTGTGGAACCATAATTGGTTCTGTGTAATAAAAAGATGCTATAATAGATTTTTTTTTTTTTTTTTTTTTTTTTTTTTTTGTTCTTGCAGATAGCTGATGACAGCAAAGGGCACGAACTGAGTCTTTTCTGTGTGCCGAAACACTATGAGGAGGATTTGGACAGTGTCATAATACCCAACGGCCTCATTAAGGACAGGTACATTTAATCAGTAGTAGGCCTACATCTGTGTCTTTAATACCGAGTTATATCTGGTTGTTGTGGTGAGATTGGGAAGTGCTCATTTGTGAAATGATACAGTTGTGTTATTGACGTGGCCGTGGATTGCCCTCGATAGTAAAAGAGCCCTGTGTTCCCCCTGTAGATTTAGTTAATGATGTTAGCGCAATAGGAGAGGCATGTGATTTGAATTGGCTTTCCCATGTATTTGTTTAACAAATTTCCCCTAGAATCTCTTGACTGTCATTATTGGCATGACTTCAGCCAGTTTTAATGAAAGCCTTCATGTCAAAATACTCTACCCTTTAATTTTGATCTTCTCTGCAGGACTGAGAGGTTGGCCAGAGATATCGTTCGGGACATGGGCGGACATCATATCGTGGCTCTTTGCGTTCTGAAAGGAGGGTATAAGTTCTTTGCAGACCTGATGGATTACATCAAGACGCTGAATCAAAACAGCGATAAGTCTGTGCCATTGACTGTGGATTTCATTAGGCTAAAGAGCTACTCAGTGAGTGCCAGATCTACCACAGTCATTCACTAAATCACAGAGCTGCATACAGTCATATTTAACACTGACCAGTCACTCATTTCAGATGCAGTGGTCTGCCTTCATATTATTACATACAAATGGAACATTTTATTAGTAGCTTGCACCATTGACAAGTTCCTTATAAGAATGACAAGGGTTAAATACAACTTAAAGTTCCCCTGAAATCAAAATGTGTCAGGGGGGTTTTAAGGGGGACTTTAACATGATTCCATGTTTCATTAACAGTTCATGTTAGTAGCCTATTATGTATTTACAGTATTTACCATGGTAACTGTTGTTTCCATAACCCCAAAATGCCACTTTATTTTCACTTAATTCCTAAAAAGTGGGTCGCAACTTAAGGACCACGGGAAAATGTGGGTCTCATGGCCAAACCAGTTGAGAACCACTGATATAGAGGATGGGGAATGATTCAGACAGTGTAAATATGCTTTCCATTGACGCCAATCAGCAGTAGGGGGCGTGTCCACAGACTGTAGAAAGAGAGATGGCTGAGAGACATTACAAAAGAGAAAAGCGCAGAGGAATATCACTGGGAAAAGAAGGGTTATGATCAGGCTAGAGCTTTAGGACCCGCGTTAATATTAGAAAATCGCTGGAGAGCCATAAGCGGGAAGGCCTGGTTGCGCCGAGGTTGCGTTGTTTCTGCTCCATACGTGAGTAACATTGGTTTTGCTATGTTTCACAGAACCAAGATATGCTGTTGTTGTAATGTTGGCTCTAGTAACAGGACAGTTTTGAGTGTCATTGTTTGTCTGGAGCTGCTGGCGAATAACAACCAACTCTTGATTGTATATGCTCCTGTGTACTGTATTCTCATTATTATTTTTATGTTTTATTTATTTTTTTCTTGTCGTTCTTTTGTCATCTTTATTTTTTGTGAAGCATTATTTTACTTCAGCTATGATAAAGAGACATCCACTCTGGCATTGCGTGTTTGTGCATTTTGGGGCGGAGCAATGAAGGAAGGGTTGTTTGTTTGGGTTGATTTCAAATATCAGAAATTGCTTACTGCACCTTTATAGGAGCAGTTTGCCTCCAAATGACAGTTCTGTCATCATTTCTCACCCTCATGTCACTCCAAACCTTCAGCAGAACACAAAAGATACTGTTTTTGTTCATTCAGTGATAGACAATTTTCACTGTATGGAACACTGAGACAAAAGATCTCCTTTTTGACTGCCTTTGCTCACTTAAAATTAGTGTTTAAAGTTGTGATGGAATGGAAGTTGTGACAGATCTTTTCGTCATGTACATCTGAGCGAAACGGATTATTGAAATAGAAAAAAAAAATGTATGAAAGTGCTGCCCTCAAAAATGGATGCAGATCTGAATGTAAGCTTGCAGTCGGTTGTAAGATAGGAACGGAGTTTAAACTTTAAAGTGAATAAATGATAGGAGAAGTTCGGCATACGTGACTAGAAGTCTGATGCTTCACCGGAAGATCAAGTTATGACATTTTGTTAAATTATGATGGAAAAAAAGAGGAAATATATGCATGGATGAATCGTTCTCAATAGGTTCAATTACTTGCATTTAGAAAATAGATGAATTTACATTTCATGTACAAAATCTAATATAAATCATCTACAAAAGCTAATAACTTAAACAATATCCATTTTCATACAGTATTATACTTTAGTGATGCCTGGATTCTTAGTAGCATTTAAAATGATTTTAGTTTTTAGTATTTTCTTTTTAGACAAAATACTGTATGATTTACTAGCATTTATCAATGTTTATCATTTAATTACCATAATGTGAAAGTAATCATTGGTTTATCAGTAGAATTTTAATAGTGGTGTATCCACAGTATAACTGTAAGTTCATCCAATAGAAAAGTAGTTCCACCATTTACACAACTTTAAGGCTCAAATAACTGGCAGTTATGAGTGTTTTAACAGAAATACAAGCTGCCCATTTTTGCATTACTGTCCGTATGTCACAGATCAGAACAGATGTTATTAAACTTCAGTTGTTTTGAACCTGTAACATTAATTTAAAGTCTTTATTTCTGATCTGATTTTCCTCCAGAATGACCAGTCTACAAACTGTGTGAAGGTTATCGGAGGAGATGAATTATCTGCTCTTTCTGGCAAAGTGAGTTTGTATAATCTTTGTTTAGTTTTTTTTTTTTTTTTTACACTGAAACGTTTGGCATCAGTAAGATGCTTTTAAAATCCTCGCCAAGGCTGCATTTATTTGATTGAAAATAGAGTAAAAACTGTAAAAATTGTGACACATTATTCCAATTTAAAACAGCTGTTTTCTTTGTGAATATATTTTAAACTGTAATTTATTCCTGTGATCAAAGCTGTATTTTCAGCATCATTACTCCAGTCTTCAGTGTCACATGATCCTTCAGAAATCATTCTAATAAGATGATTTGATGCTCAAGAAACATTTCTGATTATTATCAATGTTTAAAACCGTTAATGTGCTTAATTTTTGTGTGGAAGCCATGATACATTTTTTTTTTTTTCAGGATTCCTTGATGAATATAAAGCTCAGAAGAACAGCATTTATTTATTTGTCTAAATCTAAAATTATAAATGTCTTTACTGTCACTTTTGATTAATGCATTATTGCTAAAAAAAAGTATTAATAATAATAAAAAAAAATTGTACTGAGCACAAACTTTTGAACATTAGTATATATACAGTATCTCACAGAAGTGAGTACACCCCTCACATTTTTGTAAATATTTTATTATATCTTTTCATGTGACAACATTGAAGAAATGACACTTTGCTACAATGTAAAGTAGTGAGTGTACAGCTTGTATAACAGTGTAAATTTGCTGTCCTCTCAAAATAACTCAACACACAGCCATTAATGTCTAAACTGCTGGCCACAAAAGTGAGTACATCCCTAAGTGAAAATGTCCAAATTGGGCCCAAAGTGTCAATATTTTGTGTGGCCACCATTATTTTCCAGCACTGCCTTAACCCTCTTGGGCATGGAGTTCACCAGAGCTTCACAGGTTGCCACTGGAGTCCTCTTCCACTCCTCCATGACGACATCACAGAGCTGGTGGATGTTAGAGAGCTTGCACTCCTCCACCTTCTGTTTCAGGATGCCCCACAGATGCTCAATAGGGTTTAGGTCTGGAGACATTCTTTAGCAAGGCAGTGGTCGTCTTGGAGGTGTGTTTGGGGTCGTTATCATGTTGGAATACTGCCCTGCGGCCCAGTCTCCAAAGGGAGGGGATCATGCTCTGTTGGCATTCATGGTTCCCTCAATGACCTGTAGCTCCCCAGTGCCGGCAGCACTCATGCAGCCCCAGACCATGTCACTCTCACCACCATGCTTGACTGTAGGCAAGACACACTGGTCTTTGTACGCCTCACCTGGTTGCCGCCACACACGCTTGACACCATCTGAACCAAATAAGTTTATCTTGGTCTCATCAGACCACAGGACATGGTTCCAGTAATCCATGTCCTTAGTCTGCTTGTCTTCAGCAAACTGTCTGCGGGCTTTCTTGTGCATCATCTTTAGAAGAGGCTTCCTTCTGGGACGACAGCCATGCAGACCAATTTGATGCAGTGTGCGGCGTATGGTCTGAGCACTGACAGGCTGACCCCCCACCCCTTCAATCTCTGCAGCAATGCTGGCAGCACTCATACGTCTATTTCCCAAACACAACCTCTGGATATGACTCTGAGCACGTGCACTCAACTTCTTTGGTTGACCATGAGTGGAACCTGTCCTGTTAAATCACTGTATGGTCTTGGCCACCGTGCTGCAGCTCAGTTTCAGGGTCTTGGCAATCTTCTTATAGCCTACGCCATCTTTATGTCGAGCAACAATTATTTTTTTTCAGATCCTCAGAGAGTTCTTTGCCATGAGGTGCCATGTTGAACTTCCAGTGACCAGTATGAGAGAGTGAGAGCGATAACACCAAATTTAACACAACTGCTCCCCATTCACACCTGAGATCTTGTAACACTAACGAGTCACATGACACCGGGGAGAGAAAATGGCTAATTGGGCCCAATTTGGACATTTTCACTTAGGGATGTACTCACTTTTGTGGCCAGCAGTTTAGACATTAATGGCTGTGTGTTGAGTTATTTTGAGGGGACAGCAAATTTACACTGTTATACAAGCTGTACACTCACTACTTTACATCGTAGCAAAGTGTCATTTTTTCAGTGTTGTCACATGAAAAGATATAATAAAATATTTACAAAAATGTGAGGGGTGTACTCACTTCTGTGAGATACTGTACTCTGGATATGATTAAAAAAAGCAGATTGTTAATTTGTCTCCTCTCTTTCCTCCCAGAATGTGCTCATAGTCGAGGTGAGATTCAATTTTTGATTCAATATAGTTTTCGCATTTCATGTCAAATTTGTGTTTGCACCAACTTGTGTGAAATGTGTTGTGTTCTGTGAGATAAAAAAACAGATACTGACAGCAAATGAATTCTCTTTTTGTCCCCAAGGACATTGTGGAAACAGGAAGAACTATGGAAACGCTGCTCAAACTATTAAATGAATGTCATCCTAAAATGGTGAAAGTTGTCAGGTAAGGCGTAAACATCTCTGAAGTGCAAATCAAGAGAATAGTCATCCTCTAACCATGTTTTAGATGTGTATATTCAGTACATGTAACATTTAAGGCCCCCACCAAAGAAGAGCTTTAAAGAGACAGATGACAAAACTGCAGTGCTCTTATAATGAACAGAACCCTAATATAGTTATTGTCCTTGGTGTGAACTGGCCTTTAGAGATGTTTCTGTTCATTAATGGTTAAATGGTCTTTTACAGGGCATTAGTGTTTAAAATAAGATTGTTGTTTATTCAAATGTTGTTCTTTTGATTTAATGTCTCACAGTATTGAATTCAATGTCATTTAATTTCAGTTTACTGGTGAAAAGGACGCCCAGGAGCTCAGGATACCGACCCGACTGTGAGTTCTTTGTATTTCTCATCACTGGATTTTATTGGATATTATGAACATTTTGAGCTTAATCCACATCACTTAGAGAAATAAAACGCCCTGCATTTATGTTGTTGGACATTAGACACGCGCTCATCTGTCCGTGTTCAGAGTAGTTATGCAATGCTTTTAGACCGAAAGCTGATAAGCTCTTTATATCCATCCTCCAAGCACAAATGTCACTCTTTCGCTCTTGACTTCCACTTTCGAGCTGAAGCGAGTCTGTGATCAAGAAGACGAGGAATCTTCTAGCTCAGCTGCTCTCAACCTTCAATGCTCGCATCTTCTGCGTCATAACCATGTGATCGGCAGGTTGAGAGAGTGGCTGATAGTGTGCAGCACTCACAAAAACTAAAGGTTTTTGACAGGTTGGGAACCATTGATCTGCTGTGTAGCAGGTCCTCTCTAGTTGGGACAGTCAAATAATGTCCTCTATGGGGACCATGATTGTTATACAATTGATAATTGTCATAAAAGCAAAAAATCTGCAAAATGTAACTTCGCTGGTTTTTTTTTTTTGTTTTTTTTTTTTATGTTTTTTGGGCAAAATATGATTGACATTTCTTTGTGAGATTGGTGGAAAACTGATCAGAGATGTTCTCTGATATTCTCCATTAGCTGATTATAATTATATTAAATCATTTTTTTTATTTTTTTATATATATATATATAATATATATATATAAAAAATTTATTTGTCATGAAAATAATATTATAATTCTATTTCTAATATTAAATATTATATATTTTTTGGAATGTGCTTAATTGTCATTAAAATATTATGTAATTCTAATTATAGTATTAAATATTCTAATTTATATTTTTTATATATGTTTTTTGGAATGTGCTTAATTTGAAGATAATGCAAAACATCTGAGCTTTCTTGTTAAATATAATTTAATTTTCCCCTTGTGTGTGTATATTTAAATGTCTTGTCTTGTTCTTCTTGTAGATATTGGATTTGAAGTTCCTGACAAGTTCCTCGTGGGATATGCTTTAGACTACAATGAATATTTCAGGGATTTGAGTGTAAGTGTTTTGTCCCGGTCCTTTCTGATGTAATGTTGTAAATGTGCAATGCATAACCTGGTGTATATTGAGAGTACGATGTCAGTTTTGTGTATTATCTGTTTGTCTGATCACAATGATGTATTGACACCTTCTCTCTATCTCTCTTTATATATTTCAGCATATCTGTATAATAAGTGACAGCGCAAAAGAGAAATATAAAGTATGAAATGACACCGAGTGCTGGACGCACGAAGACAAAGATCACTGTGAACCTTTCTTTTGCTTGTAAATTTATTTTTGTACATGCCATCTGAAATGAATAATGAACTCATGAAACATGGATTCCCAAAGATAAATAATCACACTTCTAGTGCTGCGGCGAAGGACGAATGTGACAAATGTTTTTTGTTTAGAATAGTTAATAGTTAATCTCATTTTAATTGTCATTACTGCTGATGATAATGGGACTTGCCATACACTTTTTGATTGTTTGAACGGAGGCCTTAGATGAACTGATTTTATGTTCACGCAAGTCCATTTGGCTAATAGAAGTTTGGCTTTAGAGCTCAGAGGTTATGAAGTTACTCATTGTCAGCTAGTTATTGTTATTTATTATATATTCTCTAGATATTGACTCCAGAATATACACGCATTGAGAATTGATGTGCAGCTGTCATTAGGAATTTTTGTTTTTGATCACCACAATGAAATAACACTGACAATAGTATTATTATTATTATTATTATTATTGTCCTGGTTATTTTTTTTTTATAAGCATGTTGATGTGAAAACAGTCCAATGAGCTGAGGTGTATGACTGTGTAAGTAATATTTACCTGTTTACTGCCACCAAAACTCTGGAAGAGCTGTTATGAAAGACGTAAGTTACTCAAATGAAACTAAGCAATAAAGTAATGTACAAAGGTCTATGCATTTTTTTTTTTTTTTAACTTTCATAATATCAACATTGGTTTAAATAAAGCGTGTGGTCATTATGGTGGGAAATATCTGAAATGTGAGCTAAATGTCATGTTGTTTCACAGTTTTAATATCTATAAGTATTGACTAACCATTAGGAGCAAGTCGAAGGCTTGTTCAAATCGTTGGTCGTTAAATATTGTCTGCTAATAATAATACTAATTAAGTTTTGTTCCTGCAGGCGGCGCTCCGGTAGCCGCTCAAAAATCCTTCACTGAGACCCATTCAAATACCAAAACGGCTTTTATCTTATTAACATTTATTTGCAGGCTGAGTCATTTTGTTTAAATCTATTCGTACATGAGATAGAAAAGGAAATGTCTATAACAAGAAGAAGAAGAAACAAAACCGTTGGCTGTAATCGCAAAAGATTGGTTGGTCCATCCCGAACAGCGATGAAAAACGAAACAGGTACCACGTGACACGTGACGTCCTATGTTTGTGCTTTTTTTTTTCTTTTTCTGAAGACCGTTGAGGAAGAGATACATCACAATCTTTGAAAAGGCCAATATACATGTCTAAAAGGCCACACATGTTGAGTTGATGTGAAATTTTAGAATAATTGAATAATCTTTAAATTATTATTATTATTATTATTTAAAATACAAGTTTACTACATTTCCATTTGTGTATCTGGTAAGTTTGTCAGAAAAAAAGGCAAAAATATTGATTTTCTTTTGCAAACATGAATCATAAAGGCAAAGCATTATGTTACACTTGAAAAATGACACGAATAAACTTTAATATAAGTCACAAGTATTCAAATAATGTTTTTATTTAGAGCCATCGCAGCTGACCAATTAGACACGCTCAGGTCGCTAAGCCCCGCCCATTTGCTTGTCGTAATGCTATTATTGCGGAAGTGGTCCAGCAGGATTACAGCAACGTGAATTTGCTGTTAGCGAAATTTCACTGAGAAGTTGAAAGAGTTATATTATTTTAAAACCATCATTCCGCGATGGCAGCTCTTAAATACGCTGGAATGGACGATACAGACAGTGAAGATGAGCTTCCTCCCGGCTGGGAAGAGAGATCCACAACAGACGGATGGGTTTATTATGCCAAGTGAGTGTTTGACACACAAAACACCCACGTTTGAGATGAGCATGTGTGTTTACACTGTTCATTAATGCTAGTAATACAAGAGATAGGAGTGTATAGCAACCCAAGAGTATCTGTGATGTGATTTATAGAATAATTGACAGATGACATTGTAAATCAAGTGTCATAATTCGTTTCAGCCATGAGGAAATGAAGACCCAGTGGGAGCATCCCAAAACTGGGAAGAAGAAGCGCTGTGCTGGAGGTATGAGGATGGGTTTAACAATAACAGATCATCACAGCTCTATTGAAATATCTCAACGTGATTAATACACTTTATTGAAGTGTGTAGAGCTTTTACAAGAGATTTTTGATATGCAATGATGACAAATCAATAAATGATTAAGTAAGCAACAGATTTTATTTTTATTTTATTCTTCAGATTTGCCATATGGATGGGAGCAAGAGACCGATGATAAAGGCCAAATCATCTATGTTGAGTGAGTTGAATCAGTCAACGAAACATATTCTGCTGCAATGAATCATATAATATATTATAGTTTCCCTTAAATCAGAATTGGAGTTTGTCTGTGTCTCTTAGCTTTTAGGCTAGTTAATAATAAATAAAGTGGTAACACTTTACAGTAAGATTTCATTAGTTAATGTTAGTTAATGCATTAACTAACATTTTTTGATACAGTATTTATTTATCTTTGTTAATGCTAGTTAATAAAAATACAACTGTTCATGTTAGCTCAATTCAGTAAATAATATTAGCACAGCAGACAACGTTTGATTTTAATAATGTATTAGTAAATGTTGAAATGAGCATAACTGAGATTAATACATGCTTTAGAAATTTTGTTCATTGTTAGTTCATGTTTACTAATGTAGTTAACTAATGAAACCTTATTGTAAAGTGTTACAAATTAATTTTAATACACTTGACAAAATACATTTTTAGATATGCACAATAAACATTTTCAATATTTTCTTCCTGATAAATTAAACTTGTACACAAGCAAATACATACAGAGATATTACAATAAGTACTGAAATAAATGAACAGTTCTTAGACATTGTAGAAATAAATAAATAGAAGATTTTATAGAAGTTATTTAAAGGGATATTTCACCCCAAAAATGAAAATTCTGTCATCATTTACTCACCCTCAAGTTGTTTCAAACCTGTATGAATTTCTTTGTTCTGCTGAACACAAAGGAAGATATTTTGAAGAATGTGTTAAACTGAACAGTTTTGGGGCACTATTGACTTCCATAGTAGTTTTTTTTCCTACTATGGAAGTCAATGGTGCCCCAAAGTGGCCTCGTTACAAACTTTCTTCAAAATATCTTCCTTTGTGTTCAGCAGAACAAAGAAATTCATACAGGTTTGAAACAACTTGAGGGTGAGTAAATGATGACAGAAATTTCATTTTTGGGTGAACTATCCCTTTAATAAATTTTATATTTATATATATTTTTTTTGAGTTATATTATCATATTATTTTATATATACAAATATTATGTAGTATATGTTATTTTGTCCGAAAAAACTATGAGCAAAAAGCTAAATCATAATAATATCCGTGCTACTCTGGACAATAATTTACACCTGAATAATAATGACACTAATAAAAATAAATAAGTTAAACTAATAAATAAAACAGAAGAGTCTTTATTTAAATCTATCGCATGGACCAATTAGAGATGTCCGGTCGCTAAGCCCCGCCCATTTCAGAACCTTGTGTCATGGTAAGCGCCACATTTGTCGTATTATAATTTTGTATAATACATTTTCTATTTGATAAAATATATTATATATATGTCTTGTGCTGTTTCATCAGTCACATCAACAAGCGCAGGACGTATTTCGACCCGCGGCAGGCCTTCACCGTGGAGGACATGCAGATGAAGCCCAAGCGCTATGACGGCAACACCACGGCTCTGGAGGTGCTGCACGGGCGCGACCTGTCCGACAGGGTGGTGCTCATCACAGGGGCCAACAGTGGCATCGGTGAGTCCATCAGACTTCACTAAACGCCTGCACCGTCCTCAGTAACCGCTCCACATGATAACTGCCCTTTTAGTTTAACATATACCAGGGGTTCCCAAACACATTCCTGGAGCCTCCCCAACACTGCATGTTTTCCATGTCTCCTTAATCAAACACACCTGATTCAGATCATCAGCTCATTAGTCGAGACTACAAAACCTGAAATGGGTGTGTCAGACAAAGGAGACATGCAAAATGTGCAGTGCTGGGGATGCTCCAGGAATGTATTCGGGAACCCCTGACATAGACAGTCTGAGCATTAGGCTGATTCAGTGTTTGTCCAGTAGGCGGCGCTACAGCATCATTTATGTGCTCTCACCCAAACATCAGTCAGCATTAGCCTTGAAATGATCAGATGTGAATGTCTTAAATGTACATATTGTGAATAATTAATAATTATTGTTCTAAACTTTCAATCTGAGGAATTATCAAAGCAGCTTAAAACATGTAATAATTCAGCAGCGTTAAGATAAGAGTCCTCACATCTGTGTTATTACTAAACTTCAGCCAAACAGAAGCGCATATTTCAGTCAGTGTGTTTATGACATGAAATGCTGTTTCAGTGGTGTATTCTATTATTATTATTTTTTTTTTATTATTATTATTTTCAGTTGTGTGTCACTGTTGCTGATTCTGAAGTATTTTATATAGCTTACAACCGTTCAGAATTTAGAAGAGCTTATTATTTTATTTTAAAGAAATTAATACTTTTTATTCATCAAGGACACATTAAATTGATCTAAAGATTATATTTCAAATAAATGCTGTTCTTTTGAACTTTCTATTAATCAAAGAATCCTAAAAAAGGTTTCCACAAAATTATTGAGCAGCACAACTGTTTTCAACTTTGATTATAAGAAATGTTTCTTAAAATCATCATATTAGAATGATTTCTGAAGGATCATGTGACACTGACGACTGGAGTAATGATGCTGAAAATTCAGCTTTGAGCACAGGAATAAATTACAGTTTACTATATATTCACATAATAGCAATAAAAAGCTTTTGTTTTTATACGTTCAGTTTTCATTTTAATTTTAGTTTGTTTTGGTAATGTTTTTAGTTATGTTTTTATGCTTTTGTCATCGTCATCATCATCATCATTATTATTATATTTAGCTTTATTTTCTTTTTTAATTTTAGTAAAGTTTGTTATATTACTTAGTAAGTTTAATACATTTAAAAACTTGGCAACTAACTGGATTAATTTTTCCATCTAAAATTTTATTTCAGCCTAATTTCAGTTAATGATTTTTGTTATATTTAATAATAACAATCCTGGTTTATTACCAGGATTGTTATTATTAAATATAACAAAAATCATTTAACAGTTTTTACTGTGTTTTCAGCACATCTGGTTTGTGCAGCATTTGGAATCTCAAAGGAAATTCGAGTCCAGAGAAAAAGAGTCAGACATGCTATAAAAAATAGGAATCACTGATGAATATTCTAGTTTTAATTTAATTCTAAGCTGTTCATATTCACATTTGAGTTTGAGATTCATGTAGTTTTAATCTACAACCATCATGCCACATAATCAATTATTAAATAATATAGCAGATTACTTAAATGATATAATAATGTCTTGGCCTTCGTGTAAATCTTAAATCTTGCTTGCAACATATAAAATATATAATATTGAAATATTACATAATCATAATTAATATAATTGGACTTTTGTTCTGTTCAGCACTGTTCAGTAGTAGTGATGGTTTGCAGTGACTCGTGATGAACACTAGAGGGCAGAGGAGCTCCGTGTGTCACGTCAAGCGTGTGCTAAAATACACAAACTATTCTTATGATATTGCTGAACAGGGTAACATTACATGATAATCATTATATTGTACGACTTTGTTAATATGGTCAATATATTACAGTTATTTTAAACTATTAAATTATTTTAGACGTTAAATGGCAGTAAGTCAGATTTGAATATATACGTTCATTGATTTATATATTTTTTTTAAATTCATTTAATTGAATTTGTTTTCAATAATTGTGCATATTTTAACCTAAACAGCCTCTTCATGTTGAATATCTGTGGATTATTTATGTTCGCTTGACACTTATATCTCTAAGTATTTTATTGCACGCTATAATTTGTAAATACTACAGATTTATTACCATATTTAACAGCATATCACCAAACAATAGTTGTATATGTAAGACATTTGCTCATTATGTATGTGTTCTAATGCGTTCAATCATAATAATTAGCTGCTGTTCTTTGTAATAATTGTTTAGTCATTTACATTTGAAACCATGAAGCACTTTAATGTTTGAATGGCTGTGTCAGTGAGATTCCTCTCATAATAAACCCCATTATACGGTAATTACAGTAGGAGGGGTTATTATGCTTTTATTAGACTGATTCTCGTCCTGTATTTCATTAGTCTGTCCACACGCTCCCTACCAGTGTAATGGAAACCGATCCTCTCTCTCTCTGGTTAGCGTGTTCTGGGTTTGTGGCGCAGACGGTACACCTGCACCCGTACATTGATCCTGCGGTGCGTGTTTGACCCCGGCTGATGCCTCCCATTCATTCCCATTAGCGACTCGGGCGCTTTCCTTAATTCTCCTCTATTGAACCAACTAAAAGTTATTTACCGTCTCAAGCGCCGTTCACTTCACTCAAGCAGCCCGTCACAACAGCATCTGACCTGAGACCTGTGCTTCAGCTTCCACACATCTACACACACTGCTGCTTAAATTTGCCACAAAATACTAGAAAGAAATTAGTAGGGGTGTAACGATACACTCCCCTCATGATTAGATGCGTATCGCGATACTACGATACATATCACGATATTTTGAACAAAATTAAAAAATGAAACTGAAATTCAAATAACAGATTTATTTCTTTATTTTTTAAACAATGGTGACACTAGAATAAAATATTCATGATTCTGAATCTGAAAATACTATACTTTTAAACAATGTAAGCCCCTTTTTAGTGGTAAAATCAGACATTTGTCATTATCAGGACCCACTGAATTATTATACATTATATTCAACATTAAATATAATAGTTTAACGTATAATACTGTTACTGAAACTCTGTTAACTTTATTTTTTTCTGACGCAGTAACGTTACACTCGCGCTTTCAGTGCAGGAATTCGTTGAATCTCTTTTACACAGAGAAGTCACCGCGCAGATTAGGCCTATACACTTACTTGATAAGAATAAACCATCTAAAACGCTTTGAATCATCATACTACCAAAAACGCGATATGGTGAGTTAAATTATGATTTTACTTCGAGGAGTGTCGCTTTAAATGATGTTCGCGCTTTCACTCTGAGGAGAGCCGCTCCAGGATTCAACGAATTCCTGCACTGAAAGCGCGAGTGTAACGTTACTGCGTCAGAAAAAACGACAGTTAAAATCGCAAAGCGTGTCAAAATGACTATTACCAAACTTTATTAGTTCATCCAAAAATTAAAATTCTATCTTAATTTACCCCCCCTCATGTCGTTTTCGCGTGTGGCGCGCACACGTACATTTGAACGTCGTGTTTACTAAAGTATGCGCGTCGTTGTTTCTGTTCAGCATACAAAGCCATCGTGTCTCAGAAGACTTGGATTTGGATTAGACCGCTCGATTTATTATTTTTACGATGCCTTTATGACTTTTTTTTTTTCTTTTAAGTTTTAGAGAATAGACTTTAAATAGAGGGACATAAATCTCTCAGATTTCAAAAAAATATATCTTCATTTGTCTTTGGAAGATGAACGAAAATCTGGTTTGAAACGACGTGAGGGTGAGTACATGATGACAAATTTACATTTTCACTTTATTATACTTTATAAATGCAGTAAGCTGAGTCTTGGGTAAAACTAACTATATTGCGAGTCATATCATTTACATCAACGATATATGGTCGCATTTTTATATCGCGATATCTCAATATAACGATCATTACACAAAAATTAGAGATATTAAAATTTTTACTGTTTTTTTTCCCCTCCACTTTTGTCATAATGTTTTTTTTATTTTATTTAAAAGTGTGTGAATGTATTAAATTTTAATTTAATTTTTTTCTAACAAATGCATTGGTGACTTTATCAGATGAATTGTCTGTTTAATTGATTTTTTTTCTCCACTTTCCTATTAATTATTTGCCATTTTTGGGAAACAATTGATTGATTGAACATGAATTCATTTTTCTTGATTTGTTTTTGTCTTGCATGTAACAACATTTCTTTCTGCCAATGCATCACACTTTTTATATCATTTTTTTGTATATATATTTTTACTGCAGAGAAATAAGCATAACGTCCTTGCAAGTTTTCATACCTAAGCATCTTAGACCTCCCAGATTTTCCCAAGTTATGTTATTTTTCTACATATAAGAACCATTTCATTCTTCCAGGCAGTCATAAATAAATCATAAATCTTTGACATGGATCCGTGGCGCTGTATCTGCTGGGCAGGTATGGTGTGTTTTGAGGTGAGCGGGGTTATTTTGGTTGAGCAGGTGTATCGCTGGATGCTGCCGCTCTCTGATGCTGATGGATGCTCTGTGGCGTCACGGCGCTCTAACGTGCCTCTGTTTGTCTTTCTGAGTCACAGCACTGCAGACGTGGATGCATGTGTACATTTATGGGCTTCTATATTTATTCTCTTCCTATTTTCAGTGCATCAGTTCTAATGGATGAGGCAGGTAAACCAGTGCAGTCACTGATGCTGCTGTTATTCACTAGAGGCAACACAAGCTTGAAAAACATTTAACGGTATATTGTAGTTTTTTTTTTTTTTTTTTAAATATATATCCTAAATAAGTTATTACCCTGAAAAGTGTAAACAATGGTTTTGATGTGCTTTCAGAACATTGCTTTGTTTGTTTGAACATTCTGACCAGCAACACTGGCTCAACCAATAGAGTGAGTTTGGGGGCGGGATTATCTGTTTGGCTGGCCAATGGCAGATGGGGGAGTGTTCAGAAAAACCTGTTTTGAAAACATCATTATTTCTGCAGTTTTGTTTCTGTTAGTCACTGTTTCACCTTTAAACCTAAAAGAACAAAACAAACAATCAAAACCCTGCCTGTTTATTTTTATGTGCTTTATAAAAACAAAACCTTTTCTCTTTGATTCATTTCATTGTTCGTTTTCATCATTCATTTAACCCTGTTGTACCTGGTGTTAATGTTAACTAAAACTATTAATAAATAATTTGATTTATATTTGACATAAAGCTGAAATAAACTGAAATATAAATATTAGATGAAAACCTTTAAAATTAAAAATTAGAAATGTTGCCTTTGCAAATAACTAAAATAAAAAAATATATTTAAAAAAAAAATAAATTTGTTAAAATTACTAAAACATATGTAAGCAATAAGGTATAAGAGGCTGTGCTATATTGTGAATAAGTCACGGCTGAAGGGCGTTGTTAGGCACGACGCTTTTATAAAACGGCTACCACATAATATAAATATTAAAGCCAAAAATATGTATCAATGCAACTTTCATGAAGTAAACTTTCAATAAAAGCCTTCCTTCTGCCGGAAAAAATAGTCCCTGACCGTGAACAGCAACAGAAGTTACATTATGACGCCACTAGATGGAGGCAAAGATTGTCTTTATGAGTGTGTCAGTCAGTAGCAAAGATTTTTACATTGAAAAGACTGAATTGTTGTGAACACGGAACAAGACGCAGCTGACAAATGCTTTGACTAGTGCTGTCAGTCATGGGAAAACCCCTTAAATGTTAAAAGGACAAGATAATACATTGGACATTTAAACTGATTTTTTATTATGAACATAGGACTGACCTGAAGGAAAATGCTAAATCTGAAAACAGGTAATAAACTCGCTCACTCGATCTCTTTCTCACAATACTCTTCTACATAATACAGTAAGCTTCAGTGAACGATATCAATTGAGAACATACAGTTACGTTGCTAAGAGTGTTTGCTAAGGATGTTGTGTAGTGATACACAGAACCGCTGGGTGAAGCGGTCATAGCCGTGTTTTATCGTGAATAAAACACAGCTGTTGACCAATCAGACTAACCGTCTTATTTATTTTATATATAAAAAATAAATAAATGACAAAATTACTAAGACTTAAAATTAAAAGCAAACTGAAAATATATAAATAAAAGCTAATTCAAAACAAATACTATAATAGTATATATTAGCATAGAAACAATACTCTTGTTGTGATATTTCTAACTGCTATTTGCAGCATTATATAATGTAGTAAAGTTATGGGGGTAGAAAAACCTCGGGTCTGAACCTCGACACATTTTGTCCCTCTTCGAGAGCTCGCTCTCACACTCGTATCCTTGTTTTGTTTTGCAGAAAGCTCAGTGTCAGAACAGGAAATGGAGTGCATGAGGTTGCACAGGGGATGAATAACAAGCCGTACTGACGGGAAATCTTCAGTTTTATGTGCCTTGATAAATGCCATGGCCGCTATGTATTTCCAGTTTAATTGAATCTTGATGGCTGTATGACTGTGTTTCTGTGCCTTCTCACCAGGGTCGTGTCGCTGATCCTCTCTCATTGTCTTTCTCTCAGTTAAAGGAAGAACGTGAAGTCATTCTGGTTCTTCTTTCTCTAGATACAGTGTAAAGTAGATGTTTTGTGGTGAACCGGTAGATTGAGGCAAAATTGTTCAGTGTAACTGCCACTAAATCGATTCAGACCTCTATATTAAACACGCGCAGTAAATCAGACTTACATACTTGAGTATTTTAGCAATTAAAATAAAGCTAGGTAGCCCCGCCCACTGCCAAATATCATTGGTCAAAAATCTTGGCATAACTGAAACATGAAACAATTAATATATTCTGATTGGCTGTGATTGTGTCAAGATGTGCAGCACTTCCGAATCAACCAAATATGATATAAGGGGTTGTTTCGCTTTCGTTCAACCATATCAAAGTTATTAATTTTGTTTGTTAAATATATTTTCACTTGTGTGTTTTTGAAAGGAATATCTTCTGCTCACAAAGGCTGCATTTATTTAATTAAAAATACAGTAAATCATTTTAAATAGCCATTACTCCAGGCTTCAGTGTCACATGATCCTTCAGAAATCATTCTAATATGATGATTTGCTGCTCAAGAAACATTTCTGATTATTATCAGTGTTGAAAACAGTTCATATTCCACAGTTTTTGTGGAAACACATTTTTTTTTCTGGATTCTGATAAATAGAAAGATATTTTTAATCTTACTGACCCCAAACATTGAATGGTAGTATATCATGGTTTCTACAAAAATATTAAGTAGGATAAAGTCAACATTGATAATAATAATAATAATATAGTCAAGATACTGTATTCAGGATGTTTATCAGTCTCTCATACGTTTTTATAAAGCAGTTACTGCATAATATTCAGGACAGAACCTAGGACAAGAACTATCCACAAGTACAAAAAACTCCTATATTTCTCTTATATTTCAGTGGGCTCTTTAATCTTCTGTGCGCCTGTGGAGCCTGTTATTGATATTGAGTGTCAGAGGAAATAGAATCTGAGGCTTTTAATGTGTGTTTCATGTCCGTTTTTGATGAATCTGTTTATCGGCTCTGTAATGAACACCAGGTATGGTTGGTTAGTCAAATTATTGAGCATTATTAACCTTGGATGAAATTCACAAAGCACGGAAAAAACTGATGTAACATGCAAGAAAATTACAACTGGGGATAAAAGGTTCGATAATGATTACGCCCTCAATACCACCCGGGTGAGCGGCCAGAATGCATATATATGTTTAAGGCCTTTTACTGGCTTTTAAAGGAGGGAGGCTTTTTAAAACGGTTCGGAGCGCTTGAATGTGAACTCAAGTGGTTTATGGATCGGTTTGCTTTTACTATTGTTCCAAGAGCAGAGATATTAAAGTTGCATGACGACTCTTTGCTCCCTCTCTTTAACAATGTCAGTGATGGAATTAACGGCGCTCCCGGTCGGATTCACGGCTTCAGGGGCCGAGCCCGGAGGCTGGCGCGAGGGGTTGCCGTGGGGACGGCGTGACCGTTGCAAACCTGCGGCACAATGAAAAATGACGTTGGGATTTAGCCGAGGCCACTTGGGGGTCAAAGACGGAGTACGTGAGGCAAGGGCGGCAGAGGGCAGCTGGGGGCAAAAGCAGCGGCGTGGGGCTGGTCAGGTGGAACTCTGCTCCTCACACTCCTGTAATTACAAACCATACATTTCACTTTGGGCTTTGACAACATCTCCCCCAATCCCAAATGAAGATGGGGGTTATTAATGGTGTAAATTAAGGCTCCCTGCAGACTGACGGAAGCACCACACTCCCCATTTTAACCCCAAATATATATATGTGTGTATATATATATATATATTATATTTCACCTCACCTGCTGCTCTCCGGTCCCGCCCCTTTTGATGCTTCATGGCCGTATATGGTCATTAGATCTGCCATTGGTCAGATAAACTTGTAGCCCCACCTAGGGGTGTGCGATATTTATCGTCTACGATAATATAGTATTTAGTTTTTAATGATTATTGATTATGACTTGAGAGTGTAGGGTTTCACTGTATGATTTCTATGCCATTAAAATGCCTCAGAAATTCAAGATATACACAACCAGTTTTCCCTGATGAGTTTTGATTTATATCAAATGATTTTTAAGCAATATGACACGAGCAAGAGTGCTGTTTTCCCGAATATCAGCACAATTAAGGATGTCATTGATTTTATAAAAAGTTCAAAAAACAGTTAACATTTTGAGTTACATTTTAGACACAGTATTGTCTGTTTTTGTTTTATTTTGTTCAGTCACAGCAGAACTGGTTTGTGTCTCTGAGCAACACATAGCGGTGCTTCGTTACTGAATGAAACTGCTTTTTGAACGAATCAGTTTAATGAATGATTCAATGACTGACTGAATTAGGCATTTGAATGAACTTAACTGATTAAGACAGTGACTTGGTGGTTTTAGGACATTTCATGTAATTGTAAATGCATTCAAGCTGCATTAAACAGTCATGAAAACATGTAAATGCCACTGTAGATGCAGCTATTGTGTAAAGATGCATTTTGTTGATACTGTAACTGACCTCATTTGACTGGTAACAGTGTCTTGTTCTATTGAATTAAAGGAACACTCCACTTTTTTTGAAAATAGGCTCATTTTCCAACTCCCCTAATATCATGCGTAATATCATTGCGCCTGCTGCAGCCATGGTACGGCAGCAAATTTCCTTGATTATTACGCCAGAATGAGAGTATAGTTCCTAGCCATATTGGCCTAGAAAATTGCAACTTTTCATTTTCCGTCGGTCTTAGTACACGATTTAACTACAGAAGAGTCAAGTTTTAAATAGGAAAAATATTGAAACTCTTTGGACATTTTTTAAGGAGATGCTAACGGTCTAATCAGATTCAATGAACTATGCTAAGCTATGATAAAAGTGGTACCGCCAGACACGGAGATCGGCTGAATGGATTCGAAAACGGTAAAACTCAACTGTTTAACTCTAGGGGAGTTGGAAAATGAGCCTATTTTCAAAAAAAGTGGAGTGTTCCTTTAATGGTAACACTTTAGTATGGGGAACAATTCTCACTTTCAACTAGTTGCTTATTAGTTTGCATATAGGCTGTTTATTAGTACTTATAAAGCACATATTAATGCCTTATTCTACATGGCCATATTCTACATCCCTAAATCCTACCTAAACTTAAACACCACAACTACCTTACTAACTATTAATAAGCAGTAAATTAAGAGTTTGAGGCAAAAGTAGTATGTTAATAATTAATGTGTTCCCCATACCAAAGTGTTACCGAATTTGATTAAATGTAGTAATTTGACATAAGAGATGATGCATACATCTAATAAAGTTGAATAAAAATGCCATTAGAAAAGTAAAAACCCACGGGAAATGACTTTAAGGGGGTAAATATTGCCCTGTAGTGGAAAAGTCAATATCTGAAAATATCGAGATATAATGTCAGTATCGCACATCCCTAGCCCCACGCCAAACACACAGATTTGTCGAGCCAGAAGTCAGCGCCATGTTGTTTACAGTCTTTAAGAGATGGTATCAGGGAATAACAGGAGTTGGGTTCAAACTTGGGCTGCCTACTTTAGCACCACTGTGCAGTGTATGCACTCCAGACCATGTCTCTTGTTGTTCTCTTTTTTAATGAGTGTAGTATAGGGCGGAGTCATGGTGCAGTGGTTGGTGCATGTGCTTCTGAAATGTTGAGCTGTGGTGCTCATGTGGAGGTTTCAGGTTCGATTCTGGCATGCGGCATTTCACAATCTCACTCTCTTCCTCTTTTTCTCTCTCCAAATTAGGGCTGGGTGATTTCTCCGAGATTTTATTTTTTTTTTTTTCGATTAATTTGAATTTAATGTTTTGCCTCAAGTTTATTATTTTTAAATCAAGAAATCATGTTTTTGAATAAATATGTTAGCAAACGTTACAATTAGGCATGTTGAAAATACAGCAATGATAACCGTTAAAAGAAGAAAATGATCCATGCCTGATGAACCACTCTCGTGTGACGCTGTATGAACGTAGAACACTTCGCTAGCCTTAAGTGGATGTTCACTCAGAAATGCATTACTGTTTTGAGGAAAAAAAAAAAAAAAACGAGACACGGGCAGTTGAATGGGAAAAAAAAGGCAAAGTTATTAAACGGGAGTTTAATAACTTTTTTTTTTTTGCATGACCGCCACGTTTTCAGAATGCCGTTTCATGGGTGAGACGCTGCAAAATACGGGAGACACGAGTGCAACACCCAAACACTTCAAAAATAGCGCAATGGAATGCAAAAACCCATAAAGAACTACTACTGTATGTTTGATATTTCATGTTTGCATGATGGTTACAGGCTGAAAACCCTGGCAAACCAGAACTGCAAGTAAAAAAAAAAATCTGTTAAATTTACGGTAAAAAAAACCCATATTTCATTAGCTGATATTTTAATTTACCAACCTATTGATGTACTAATATCTGTTTTGTACCTTTGTAATACACTGACAACCACCAATAACACAGTGGATGATAATGAGTCACATGATGATTCAAAGTTCATTACAAGCAGCTTTTCCACAAGCTGAGAAGGACAATACTAATATATAGAAGGTGCACAGTGTAATTTACACAAACACTAAACACCACCATGGTAACACACATGACATTTTAAAAATTAGAAATTAGAAAAAGAAAAAACTAAGAAGAAACTTATTCCAATGAAAATACATCAAATGTGAAGTGTCACGCAGGGAATTGTGGGAATGTCAATTTACATTTTTTTTTCACTGTAAATTATATAATGACTTGTTATTTTTCACTTCCAAAAATGATCAATTTAATGGTATTTTACCATTAAATGTACCATTAGATCTATTACAGCTATTTACCATATATAGTACAGAAACTTTCTGTAAACCAATTAACTGTTTTTCACCATAGCATTTTTACTGTTAAAATCACGGCTATTTTTTACAGTGATTGCTATTAATTTTTTGCTAAGAAATATTTAGCATTTTTCTTACTTATGTTTAAGATAAGTATATACAACATTTGCCTTAATATTTCATGCATATTTTCTGCAAAGATATTTAACAAATAAGTCATTTGTTTTACATTTACACCATGTTGATCACTTCAGGTGTGGTTACATATTGTAGTTATGTTTCTAAGTTGACTAGAGAAAAAAAAAAAATGAAATTGTGAATCGGTCAAACGTTCTGAAAAAAATCGATTTTATTTTTTGCCATATCAGTGCTACATCAATGCTACACTTTAAATCTGTCTAATAAAGCAGAAAAAGGCCTAACACAACAATATAGGGCAGATTTCAGAATGATGACAGATAAAATCAACGAGAATCATGTGGGCGAATTAGAGTGTTAATCTGTCCGCTCTTTATGTTGATCTTGGCTTAATTCCTCATCGTTCGCTCTGACACACACATGTCCATGAGAGACCAGGATGTGACCTGGAGAAGAACTTAGCAAAACAATAAAACCATCAAATGACCTGGAGGTCATCTCTGGAACATCCCGTCTTCACATCATCCACACAATGCGTTGTACACTAAAGCGTAACACTTAAGGTTAGGAGGGTTTCTCCAAATCGCTGACCCTCAGTATGAACAATAGCATGCTTGCCTAAGCAAACAGCACTATAATGGTCATACAACTAACTTTGTGTTTAAGAGATGAGTTTGATCGTTTTCTTTTTTCAATTAAATGTCATGCTAATTTAGCGTGTGGGTCTCTCCACCTCCCTTTGACGAACAAGCGGAGTCATTACGTCCAAATTAATGTCAAGCCCCTCTTATTTTCCATAAATAATACATGGCGGGTCGCTGTTGTCGTTAAACATGTTCTAATTTGTTCTCCATTACAAAAAACAACAGCGTTGATTAATTCACACTTCAAGCTGAACAACCGCCATGATTTTTACAAGGTGACTGCGAGCTGCTCTTTTGATCAACACTAATGCGACACTTTTTTCATTAATAAGACGATGAAAGCACAGCGCTTAATTGTCATGTTATGGATTTGCTAGTAAATCTGTATTTTGTTTGTTGGTTTACTGGCAGGGAAAGTGTTTCTTGTTTGTATTTTGGTGTCTGTTTCTTGGGAAGGAAGCCCCTTGTGCAGATACACACGGCGTTCTCCATTACTCCTAATAAGGTGTCATAAAATTGAATTCCATGCTTGGTTTGTCAGGGAGGAGTTCTTATCCTACTCCAATTTTGAGTTTTAATGGGTAATACTCCTTAGCGCTCTCCTCACAATTAGGCCTCCTAGTTACCTTTTAATGAAAATCAGATTAAAACATAATCTAATTAAAGTTCATTTTAATCCACGCTATCGTCCCGACTGTCTGTGGCTCAGAAACACTCCGGCACACTGTCAAACTCGGTTCGTTTGCATAGAAGAGGAAGGCCAGACTATCAATCAAGGGTTTTTACATATGTATGTGTGTTGGGAAACTCGTATGAAGTGCATTTCTGATCCCGTTCTCATTCCAGGTCACATTCCGCTTCAAAAACAGAAAAGAGATTATATTTTTAAAAATTATATTTTGCATGAAGAAAATAAAGCCTATTTTTATTGCTATTAAGATTTTTTGCAATGCAATATTTGTGCACAATATTTCCACCCCCAAATTACTTTAAAGCTTCCATATTTTTCTACTTTTAATTATTTTTAAAAATTATTTTCAAAGAAAATTATTGTTATATTGTCATTACAGTAATGTATTAATATTGAATTTTAAGAAATACATGAAAACTATTACATCGCATAAATGTAAAATTTTTCCTTTATTACAGTAAATATTATTAAAGTTCTATGATTTGTTTGTTATAACTGTCACAAATAATTTCACAATGGAAAGATGTAGTATTAATAATGGTGATAAAATAGGCTTTGTTTGTCTTTACGCAAAATATTGTTTCTTATTTGTTTCTTTCGATTTAGGGGTGAAATATAAGCCAAAAATATGCAGGTTTTGTGAGGTTCACCCTCCCTTCCTGTCTATAAAAATAAAACAAGTCATTATCTAAGTCAAAAATCATTTGAAGTGATCGCTGGATCAGTTCTTTGTTAAGAATAGGGCAGGCCTCCCATCATGAGTGAACTTCAGTGGGAAAAGTGAAGTGAAAAAACTCTGACATGCGTGCAAGTGTCACTCACAATCAGTGACAGCTGTCAACTTTCATATCCACTGATACCCATAATTCCCAGCATTGGAGTGGGTTCACAGAGCGATGGAGTCATGCCTCTCTGTTTGAGCCGTGTTGGCCTGTCAGGTCTTTTCTGAGCCATGACAGTGTAATATGTTTTACAAGCAGAATGGCCAAGGGTTATTTCACAGTCAGGCCAGCCAGTAAACCGCCGCTGCACGGGGGAACAGCCATGCGGCGACGCAGCACATTTAGTCCACCTGCTGGCTGCTACCACACTTAGACCAACGTTTGAGCCACCGAGTGTCAAGGGAAAAGCACAAAGGCCAGTTTATTTCTGTCTTTGTGTCTGTTTTACAGTAATAGGAGATTACGAATTAGTAGTTTGCAAATATCTGTTAGCGTTTTCAGCCAATTTGCTGCAATTAAACTCTGGATTTAATGAGCAAATGTGGCCAACAGAAAGATAAACATGCGTCTAAGGATTATGGGTTAAAAAAAGTCACAGATCTCAAATGTCCTGCCGACAGGACAGCAGTTTCCTTCACCCTGGTGTTGTGGGACATTGCAGATTTAGAGGTTTGACCTTTGTGTCCTTCATATGATAGCAAAATACACCGTTCACCCCATCTGAAATTCCTTCTGATTTTTTTAACTTGATTATTAATGTCGGACTTGCAAACCTGAGCCATTGTTATGAACTTGAGGCTTTTTCTCGCAGTATCTATTCTGAGACACATGTACCTTTATGACTGGTGCCCACTCCGGGTAATAAAGTGCTGATGCCAGCTTAAGAGAAACTTTAAACACACTTGGTGTAATCAAAGGCACAATGCAAAACGGCAGGTCAGCAAAACCAGCCAAAACAATACCCCAAGTCCCCCCTAAATATAACCTTTTTCGGTGAAGCAAATGTTTTGTGTTTCTGCCTTTCCATACGGCGTATATTTAGATCATTGTTTCTACCTTTTGGGTTTGACTGACCCATTTAGACTGGCGATTTTTGAAAATTAATTTGAGAATCTGATATGAGGCAACCATCAGAGTAATTTCTAAATGAGGCCAAAGTATCTCTGACGCTCTATGATGGAGCATCTTATCACTCTAGCTTTGAAGTGCTTTAGGATCATGGGTTTTTGCAAAGAAGTTGGTCCTGAGAAATGACACATCATGGATTTTACGTCTCCCTTTAGTCTTTTAGTCTTAATCAGTGTTTTTATTTTTTTTTACGTTTTTTAAATTACAAGCAACAAGATTTATTAATGTACTTGAGAACCAAAATTGCACAAGACAGTACAACTTAATTTCAGAGATATGTATCTTTTGGCTACTTTTCTTACCCTTATTTGTTTGTTTAAAATGTAAATAAAAAAATTGGGTGAGGCTTATGCTTAAAACAAAAGAATGATAGCAATTCGCCAAGAAAACTAAACATAATTCAAGATGTGTCGTCTGATAATAAGTCATTATATTACAAAATTTTGCTTTTCAAGGAATGTAAAGATTTTAGATACTGGAAAAATACATAATTTTGCAGTGTAAATGTGCTTACGATAGACATTTGTTTCCTGTCATTGAGGTGCCTCAAGGTCTTGTCCTGGGTCCGGTTTCATTTCATTATCATTACTAAAGCTATTGGAGTTTCTCTGCTTTGACTTAATCATTTTCATCACTTAAAAAGGGTCTTGACTGAGTATCTTTAAAAAGAGCCTTTGGCTTTCTGTATGATGGAGAATGAATCCAAGATATGGGATTCCCGTCCACCCTTTGCTCGGGTTCAGCTGCCGCAAATAACAGCAAGTTATCAGTCAAGTGACTTATCTCAATCATGTCATTTCTCTTCTCCCACAATCCTTTTTCCACCCACCCATGCCCTATCTGCAGGTTTTGAGACCGCCCGATCTTTCGCTCTTCATGGCGCCCATGTGATCTTAGCGTGCCGAAGCCAAAGTCGTGCCAGTAAAGCAGCAAGTCTGATCACAGAAGAATGGGTGAGTAAAATCACGACACACACACACACACACTCTGACTACTGCAGTACGACGTCATCCTGTGTGACCTTTACATTTCATAAATCACGTTTTGTGTAGCTGGCATCTCTGCCTTCTCATGAGTCACACAATTAGGTGGAGCTTTGAGTCATTAGCGCTGTTTCAGAACCTAGTGAGCTGCCTCGCTGTCTACTTCCTACATAGTCAGCTGCCTTCTGAGGCAGCATCCTAACTGAAATGTAACCACATGTGATCTGAATTGTTCTTCATAGGTAGCAACTCTTTGAATGTCACACAAATAGTGCCGCTTGTGAATAGTGCACTGAAGGCTTGACTATTTTTTTCCAACAGATTTTGATATTAGCATGTCACTACATTAACACTGTGATACTTCAAACATTAAGTAAAATAATCCAATTCAATTTGATTGAACTGTTTATGTGATTTGCAGTTAATTTTTAGCTTTGTTTTGTTTTAGTCATAAGTTTTCAAATTTTGTCTATTTTGTCCTATTAATATATAGTTAATTATAGTTCATTTTTACTACATTTTTACATTTGCAACAGTATTGACTAAGGATTATTTAAAACAGTCATATTCTTAAAAAATCATCAGCATTGTTAATATATTGCAGTGTTATTCTTTTCTCATCATATATTTGTCAGCAGTATGTTTTAAATAAATGTATAATTGCCGTCATGACACATTTTTCTTCTTGTCTTCGCTATTGCTGATGTAATCCAAAAATCCTTCGTTAGTTACCTTTTCGACAGTAAAACTTGCCAGTTTGGCTGGCAAGATTAGCATTGTTCGAAGGAAATACATGTATATTTCTATAATTTTGGATTAATTATTTTTTTTCACCCAGGTTGTCGCAGAGCATTCTGGGTGTTCATTCTTGCCTTTACGTAATCTTGATTTCATACGTTTTGATTTCAAACCACAGTTCATAACCCAGTGTAAGTCTGCTCTGCCGCCACACATACTATAGCAGACATTAGCACCAACTACTGTCATGGTGGAGCAACAATTTGCAGAAGATCTTGCTGAACAAGTTAGCTTAAGTTAGTAACACCTTTGGCCCTATCATATACTCGGCGCAATGTGGCACCAGGTGTGACGCAAGTGTTTTTTGCTAGTTTCAGCCCGACGCAGTTATCATTTTCATGTCCTGCGCCACGTTGTTTAAATAGCAAATGCACTCGTACTCATCTGTTCTCCCATGGGTGTGAAAACGAGATGTGTTCAGGTGCATTGTTGGCATGTTGCTATTTTGAGGCAACTGAAAACGACTGCGCCATCGACCAACAAAAACCTGGTCTAAAGTCAATGGTGCAATATTTGTTTTGTTATTTAAAGGGCGCCTATATGCGCCTATATGCAGGTGCACAGCGCGCGTACGCAGCACACAAGCATGCCAAATATTAAGAGGTTTACAATGTAAATTATTATTATTGTGTGCATAAAGATACAAATGCTTTGGTGGAATCCGGCTTGTCCCGTAGATGGTCTGCTTTAACCTCGCGCATGAGCAGATCCGTTTCCCTTCTGGAGAAGCGTTAAGTTTTTCCGCTTGCAAATTCCGCCATGTAAATAGCAAATTCGCCATGGCGCGAGTGCAACTGGCTTTTAAAGGGAATGGGAGATGACACTCTGATTGGTTTATTGCACGTTACGCCCAAAACACACCCATGACTCATTAAGAGACTAGGTACAACCCTTTTAGACCATGCTCCTGGAGCGCCAACCATTTTTCCTGTCGTTAAACTATCAAAAGTGGATTCGGACGTGCACTTGCGCCGTGCGCTTCAGACCATGTGCTTAGATTGTTAAAATAGGGGCCCTTGTTAGCATTGCCGTAAGAACACGTTATGTTCAATGGGATTGGGCCTGCCAAGCTTTTATGTCTGTGTTTTTGTTCTTGTGTAAAATACTACTTGTTTTTCTACTTGTGTTTCTGGCCATAATTGTCTGCTCTTTTAAGGCCAAAGTAATTGTACACATAGCCTTTCAAAATTTGTCAAAAGTAATCTCTCACCACGAGTAATAACCCGAAATCGAATACTTCCTTACTATATATAGTATGTGAAAAATATATATGCCAAAAGAGTAGTATGTCCAAATACATAGTATTCAAAAAAAATCACTCGGATGACCTACTACTTCCGGCGAGATTCGGAAGTGTGCATTCAATTGACATTTCACTATCCCAGTGGGCCACGGGAGAGGATTTTTGAGTGGCAATGAAGCGACACAGCTGACACTGGTAGGTCACGTGACAGTAACAACATGGTGGATGTAGTATGTACGAATTTTATGAATACCTCCCATGTTCATATTATACAGAACACACTTTGTTAATAGTCGTGATGTAAATTCAATTTGAAATGTAGTACCTACTTGGACAGTATGCGATTTTGGATGCACCGTCTGTTTCGTTTACTTTTTTCTTCGAGTACCTTGAAAATCAACCACCCAGAGGTACTGTTGGCACTTTGTGGACAAACTAATTAGTGCAAAAATATATTTAAAAAAAATGAACATGTGTGACCTGCATGTACAGAGTAAGCATGGTTAGAAAAATCAGTTGCCTGCTGATGAAATCTGTGTACCCAAGTATACTTTGAGCTTTATATCTAAAACTTCTGGTGAACATCTTTATTTTAAGTTTAAAAAAAATGCTGTTCTTATAGAAGACTCCTAAAACTTAAAATCTCAAACCTCCCATAAAGATCCTCTAGCTTTCAACTCTCCCTCTTTTAATTTCTCTCTTTTACCATCTAATTCTTAATTAATATTCATCTCGTCTTGACGTGGCGTGGCAGGGATTTTGCCCATGGCTCTGTGCTCGCAGCCCGAGCCGAGACCGATCTCTCTGATAGTCTCCATTATTAGTGAGCGGGGGGGCGCGAGGGCCGTCTGATAATTAACTTTGATTATTGCACTAATATTGTGGCGCTCTTGACACTCCCCCAGATTTATGAGTGTGAGAAAATAAACAAATGAAATGTAGGTGCTGGAGCAGAAAGAATAAGCTATTACGAGGTGCCGTAATTACAGCCATCCTGAGACTTGGAATTAGTTGATTAATTACAGGATGCCAATGGATTACAGGGGAATCTAAAGTGTTTTAAAGCAGTGGCGATATCTGATTGAACAAAGCCCCCTCTTGACGGCAGATAATTCCTCAGGCCCGACAGCTTCAAATCACGGCGTGTTTTAATAAATGTAGCAGCTCCGCTCTGAGGCATTTTACAAGCACTCCGCAATCCGCCAGCGGACAAATCGTCAGAATCCTTTAATAATCAGAGTTATTAACATTTAAATATTAAGGCAAATTACCTGGCAAAAAAAGCCAGACGATCTGATTAATGTTTACCGACACCTTGCTGGGAGTTTTAATTTTTCATTCTCAAACAATTATTGCAAAACATTTGAATTTAATTCTCCAAATACGAGCCCTCACGACTTTCCTTGTGAGAAATGAGGAAAGTAATACCAGAAGATGGCTTGATCAAGTTAAGATTTTCATATTCTGATTAAAAAAATATTGAATTTGATTTGACTCCTAAATCGCAGGTGCTGCGGGATGAGTAATGGAAGGCATGATATCGGAATAAATCTCATCGACGGGAAATGCATACTTACACCTCAGGAATGATATTAATAGATCCGGGGAAGGACAGGACAAGGAAATTAATCGTTAAAATGATGAATGTACTCTCCGTGTCTTCCCACGCTCTTACGGCGAGGTTATTTTGATAAAGATGTATGTTTTGGGATCTACAGAATGAAGGGTCATGGCATCTACTTCCCAGGTCACTTGGAACGCCGTACAGGCTTCTAGAGCTGCGAGGGACGTTTTAGTGAAGAAAATTACTGTTGAAAATCCAGAGTCAAATCCTGCCATACATCACATGCAGCACAATTAGGCTGTCATGAAGTCCATAAGTGATTCTTGAGGCACGGGTCAAAAATGTTACAGCACTAAAGGATCAAGTTTTGGGTACCAATTAAGAGGGATTTCATTTAGTTTTTGAATCAGCTTTGTGCTTCTTGTAATTTCACCTTTTTTCCCCCTCTTGCTGTAACTCAGTCCATCATTTAAATAGATAAATAAGTTAATAGACATTAAATATAATACTTTATATAAATATATTAATACATTTATTTTGTTTATAATTTATTAATTATAAACGATAAAACCTTATCTTACTTCTTACTCAGTGCAATTTAGTAGTCCTTATTTTTGCTTTTTTTTTTTTATTACTGTATCTGCAAGTGTTGTGACATCGTCCCCTTGTGATACGCAGCTCTGTCTGCTGATGTCATTTCCTGCGCTGAAACATTGCTGATTGTCCTGAGAGAAACAATGGTTTATTTATAGAGGGGGTCGGGTTGCTCTGCAGATCTCTCCGTTCGTGTGAACAAGCTTACTAATCACACCGTAAATGCCTTCATCTTTCCATTTTCAGTAATCAGACCAGCAAACGTCTGGAAAAGCGCAGAGTCACGCTGAATCAGCATTCTGCTCCTCGCACACGCTTCTGCTCGTTTGCTTTAACCCCTTGGCCGGGAACCCATCCATCTCCGGTTCCCAGATCCTCTGGGCTTATCTGTGGACAGAGGTGTTGAGGGTCGTCCAAGCATCACTTGAAGGTCAAAACGAGTTTGCGAGGTCAGGGGGAAGTGCAGGGCCACCGTTTTCAGGGTCACTAGCTCGTGCTCTTCACCTCTGATTGTGGTCCGCTGTTGATAAAGACAAAGGCAACTAACTCAGCTCGGATCTGTGCTTTCAGATCTAAAACTCTCTGAAATAATAAGCTCATGTTTGTTCATCAGCCAGTGTGACTCTTCATCGGACTCTTACAACTGTGGACATTTAAGGAAGGGTGAATATTTATATTATGAGTGTGTTTTACAATAAGAAGCACATTGGTGGTGTTTATGGGGTTGAGCGGGTGGAGTTTTTATAGTGTGCGATGGGGCCACAGTAAAGACAGGACAGAATTAAACAGCAGATGTGCACTAGAGCAAATAAAAACAGCCCTGCTGGGTCGTACAATCCTGTTGACTTAGTTTGTGCTTTTCATTAATTGATCAGGCTGTATCTTCGGAAGTGAATTTTAGTATGTAAAATATGTAAAAGCTAAATTTAGGTTTAGACAATCGATTAGTGGTTCTTGTTTTAAAAAAAAACTCGTAGACTTACATGGAAATTGTACGCACCAAAACAACAACAACAGAAAAACGTTTTGAAATTGTTTTTCCTTTTGATCTTTCAGTCTCATGTGTTACGCAGCATGTTCTTCAGCAAGAACCAATGAGGTTCATTCTCATGTTACGCAGCACGTTTGAGCTTCTGCAAGAACCAATGAGGTTCATTCTCGTGTTATGCAGCACGTTTGAGCTTCAGCAAGAACCAATAAGGTTCATTATCATGTTACGCAGCACGTTTGAGCTTCTGCAAGAACCAATGAGGTTCATTCTCGTGTTACGCAGCACGTTTGAGCTTCTGCAAGAACCAATGAGGTTCATTCTCGTGTTACGCAGCACGTTTGAGCTTCTGCAAGAACCAATGAGGTTCATTCTCGTGTTACGCAGCACGTTTGAGCTTCTGCAAGAACCAATGAGGTTCATTCTCGAGTTACGCAGCACGTTTGAGCTTCTGGGAGAACCAATGAGGTTCATTCTCGTGTTACGCAGCACGTTTGAGCTTCTGCAAGAACCAATGAGGTTCATTCTCGTGTTACGCAGCACGTTTGAGCTTCAGCAAGAACCAATAAGGTTCATTCTCATGTTACGCAGCACGTTTGAGCTTCCTCAAGAACCAATGAGGTTCATTCTCGTGTTAAGCAGCACGTTTGAGCTTCTGGAAGAGGTTTGTTCTCGCACGTCAACCAGGTACGGTTGAGCTTCTGTTTATGTTCACTGATCAATGTTTATATGTGAATAAAACCCTAAATTAAATCTGTTCATCATATAAAGCGATCAGAAAATTTGGTCTAAACCGCTAGTATCATATGGATTAGTTTTACAGTCGCTTGATGAACTTTTTGAAGCAACAGTGGTTGTTGTGTGGACTGTCAGTAGAGGGACGGAGATTAAAATATCCTTTGAATCATTAAAATATCTTCTTTTGTGTTTCGAAGATGAATGAAAGTCTTACGGTTTTGGAATGACATTAGGGTGAGTAAATTATGACTTTTTTCATTTTTTGGTGAAATAACACTTTAAAACCTAGTGATTTTGCTTTAAATCAAATGTATCGATGGCTAATGATAAGAGTTGTGAAAGCATATAGTAGAGTTTATTGACAATGTTGTGCCTATGGGTTGTGTCTATGCTTAATTTTCTTGATTGTCTATAAAATTCTGCTGATCTTTGATTCATGACCCTGGGAGGGATGTTTAATAGAGCCCCGGGAGGGATTGTTTTCAGATCAAGGCCTGTCTAATGTCCAGCAGAATAACTTAAACACTTTTTCCCATTTAAGAGCATTAGCCACACTTTTTTCTCCTTGTGTCAAAATGGTAATGAGGTAGTTTGTAATCATGTTAAATGCCGACCTAGCTTCGTGTTAGCATGTGTTCATTGTTTCTGTGAAACAGTATTTACAATCAAGATGAAAATTAACACGCTGTGTGTGGGTTGAAGATGCGTTGTGTTGTTAGGGTGAGCTCTGGAACCAATTAGGGCAGGCCCTCCTCTCCACTGAGGGTTGATGGGAGGAAAGCTCAACCTTGTAATGCCTAAAAAGCATATTAACATTGTGGCGGATAGACAGGTCTTCGTAATTAGATAACTGACCGTGTTTAGACTTCACGGTCTTCAGGCGTTGTTCAGTAAATGCAGTCTACTCCTGTCATGTTGGGCTCTTTGTTTAGCTTGGGGATAACTAACTAAAATAACTATTCTACTAACTTGACTACATTTTTAAATGTTTTCCCTCATTTCTAGCATTTGCTTTAGTGAATCAGTTTGTAAATAAAGCCATTCCAAAAAATAAATAAATAAATAAAATAAAAAATTTAAATATCATAAAAATCAAAATATTTTGTTTAGTATTTGCTGTTAATCAATATGATTTTTAGATTTATAAATTAAGATGGTATTAGTATTATTTGTTGTATTTAGTGTAAATTTAAATGTGTAGACCTAAGTCCCTCCTGCGGGAGTTATTCTCTATATCATTGTCACTGTTTCTGAACTCCCTGAAACGCCTCCATTGTAGTCTTGAGTTTTCTTCCGGGAACAAACACATCACAATATTCCTCATTTAAATAATTCATATGCAGAATAAAGGGGCAGGGCCTGGTTGAGTTAGTTAGTTGTGTGTTGAAACTGCCGATTATGGTAAGGGTCGGGACATTTCCCTAACACGCTCAAAGCGGTTGACCAATCACAACACACTGGTCCAGCCAACCAATCAGAGCATGTTGTGCTTTTCAGAAAGAGGGGCTTCATAGAGACAGGAACTAAACAGAGTGTTACTGACAGACTGGGAAGAGAGGAGCTGCAACAATGGAGAATATGAGGAAAATAATGAACATATAAGCATGAAAACCTGTTCTAGTAGAGCCCAGAAACAACATCAAGGGCATACTATGGCCTCTTTAACTATGCTTTTAAGCTTTTTTTTTTATTTTTATTTTTATTTAACTTGTAAACTGCAATTAAATTGCTGTAGATTGACCATTATAGTAGGCGGTCCTACTCGGCTGCAGTAAATTAACTGTATCAAGTGACTGATCACTTTGTTGAACTCATTAATGGCTGCTGTCACTCATGTTGCCAGAAATGACCAGCTATGATCGAAAATGAATGATTTACAGTCTTTGTTGCGCAGATTGTTATCGGTCTAAACATCCCCCTTTTAAAGTCGGCATGAAATGAAAATTGAACTTTTCTTTTTTCTATTAGCATTGATTTTATTGTGAACGAACTATCCATGCATGTTTCGTTTGGTTTTCACCTCCGTTTTTAATCAAAATGTCATAACTTCTGGTGAAATGACGGACTTCATGGTGACATATGCTGAACTTCTCCAATCATGTAGTCCACGTAAACCACGCCCCTTTCTTCCGATCGACTGCAGAGCCTCCATCCAATCAAAATCGTTTGATAGAAGTAAGCTCCGCCCAAAACGTTTTTCTTTTTCGATAATGTACGTCACAGTACAGAAAGAAACATCTGTTGCGACTTCAGTTTCATCGCAATTTACTGATTTATTTTACTACTCTTTTTGGGGGTAAAAAAAAAATATCGGATATCTTTTTAAAAAGCTTCAATGTAATTGTAGTGTAGGTAATTAGATTTTCAGAAGTGTTGCTTGACTGTAGTTTAAGTAAAACTATAAGAAGCTCTGAAAACTACAAAGCTTCTGCAAATCTCTTTGCAGACCTGTTGGCATCTAATTACTTTGTAGTTTATTTGAAGCGCATGGAATAAAAACATTGTTTGAAGAAAAAAAAAAAAAAAAGTGAGTGTTTAGTCTGGCTTTTGGGTGAAGAGACAAGGAAAGTAAATATCATGGCTTTGAAGTATTTAAAACCAAAAACAACATTGGGTAAACAGATGGACCAAAAAAAAGTGTATTTGTATCAGCAGAATTAGCTGCACAAAGACTGAGGCTAATTATGTTTACTTTGCCACTGCTTTGTGTATCCAAGTTATTTGCGAGATCTTGTAGTTTAGTCTTTTTTAGTCTTTCGTTTAACCTTTGATGATGTAACATGAGGCTCCTGATCTCAGCGGTCTGACTCAGATATTGAACAGAATATAATTGAGGTCAAATTCATGCACCTCGCTTAAGTGAAACGTGCAAAACAACAACAGCTAATCCTCAGCAAGAGGAGGATAACCAAAACAGGATCACACACTAATGTTTTTCTAAGCCTCTTTTTTTTTTTTTCTCTCTCTCTCTCTCTCTCTCTCTTGACCTGCTCTAGAGGCAGAGTGTGTTAGATTCAGAGCTGGGTTTGTTTGGAGGAAGAGCCTGGGAGCGTGTGTATATGAACGTCCTATGTCACGTTGATGTGCGGGGTTCAGGATGGTGGCCTTGATCATGGCTGAAGGCTGGTGGATTTAAAGAGGAAGTGACATGTCTGGAATGCTGACCAAGAGTATTGCTGGACACCCTGGGGCCGTAAGGGCACACTGCTCTTTTGAGAAGGGCTCCTTGAACCTGTTGTGTGTGCGAGTACTTGTGATTTTAGGAGAATACATGAGATATAGTATATACTGGCAGTCAGAAGTTTGAAATAATGACGATCTTTTTTAATGTTTTTGAAAGAAATCTTTTATGATCACAATGGCTGCATTTATTTGATCAAAAATACAGTAAAAACAGTAATATTATGAAATATTATTACAATTTAAAATAGGTGTTTTCTATGTGAATATAGTGGGATATAACTTATTCTTGTGATGGCAAAGCTGAATTTTCAGCATCATTACTCCAGTCTTCAGTGTCACATGATCCTTCAGAAATCATTCTAATATGCTGATTTGCTGCTCAAGAAACATTTCTGATTATTATCATGTTGAAAACAGTTGTGCTTCTTCAGATTTCTGTGGAAACGGTTATACATTTATTTATTTATATTATATATATATATAATATATATATAATATATATATATATATATATATATATATATATATAATATATATAATTTTCAGATCAAAAGTGACAGTAAAGACATTTATAATGTTCCAATGTATTCTATTTAAAATAAATACTGTTCTTTTGAACTTTTTATTCATCAAAGAATCCTGAAACAATGCAGCAAGAAACTGTTTTCAACATTGATAATAAGAACCATTATTAAAAATGGAGCACCAATAATAATTGATAATAACTGAGCATCATATCGGCATATTAGAATGATTTCTGAAGGATCATGTGACATTGAAGACTGGAGTAATGATGCTGAAAATTCAGCTTTGATCACAGGAATAAATTACATTTTCAAATATATTTACATAGAAAACAGCTGTTTTGGTTACACTTTATTTCAATGGTCCACTTTAGACATTCTACAAACTATAAGTTAGTTGACATGTAGTTGCAAAGTTACTTATAGTTATAGAATGGCTAAAGTCGACCATCGAAATAAAGTGGGACAATTATATATATATATTTTTAAATTGTAATAATTTCACAATATTACTGTTTTAACTGTATTTTGATTAAATAAATTCAGCATTGTGGTCAATAGAAACAAACAAACAAAAAATCTTAGTTATTCCAAACTTTTGATTGATCTATTGGTATTTTTAATAGTATTTCTATTTTTGTTTGTTATTGCCTCATCCTTTCTTAATATGTAGCACATTTGATGAAGAACTATTTCTATTATCTCATCACAAACTGTTTACAGACTCTTCCTGTGCCAGTGGACAGGGTGAGCTGCAGTATAGAGTAAGTCTGTCTCAGTGCAGTGCAGTCGTCCTCTTCTAATGACTGGCAGTGGTTGAAGGTTAAAGAGTTCACTGCTTTTCACCTTGCTTTATTAACTTGCTGCTAAACCCTTCATCTGTTAGGTGCCAATGGGATTAATTAAAAGAGTTAGGCAAATAATTGCGATGAAAAGTTCATATTACTCAATTAAATGATGTGTCCTCTTTATTTAATTAGAAATATAACGTAGAATAGATCTAGAGCACTGAATCAAGACTGATTCAATGTCTCAATACATTTATCTTAAAGCTGCTGTTCAACCGTGAAACATCACCGTAAGTTTGATCAGACTGCCACCAGTTGTAAAACAGTAGCCTTTTAGCCAAGGTTGAGTAAATTATTATTTTATTTTTTATACATATAATTTTTAATTTCCAAATACTAGCATCAGAGCCAAAAAGGTCAAAAATAAAATAAAAAAGGCATTATTAGTGAAGATATTTTAATAATAACTGTATTAATGAGTTATTTTATTAACAGATGGTTGCTCATTCAGAACAGTGATTTGCAGCACAACAGATTGATAGAAAAAACTCTGGTGGAAATGTAAGGCCTCGGTCTCTGGCAGAGCAATCATCCAACAGCATATACGCTTGTGTTTGTAATATACTCTGGGACTGAGCTTTACGGCTTCATTTGCCCAAGCGACTCGCATACATATTTAGCAGATTGTAAACATAGGGCCAAAGGAATGAGTAAAAAGCTCAATACATCACCCATCTTACAAGATAATCCAGCCATCATTACAATGGCGTGTAGCAGGGCTAGAACTAGATTTAAAACAACTTGTATTTTCACAGACTCATGAATCAGCCAGATTAGGAGGAGGATTAATTTAAGAAGTGCTAGGCTCTCTGTTTGATGGAAAGAACAGAATTAGAGAAACTGGCAATGGGGTTTTCTCTAAAACAAGCACAGTTGTGTTTTTTATTATTATTACTGATATTAAATTAGAATAATTCAGGGTTTTGGAATCATTTAAAATATTTTTTAGGACTGTAATTTGAATTGTGTTAATTTAATGTGATTTAATTATAAAAAAAAAAAAAAAAAATTATTGATGATTATAACAGTATTGTGTACCATTGTATATTTTTATGAGACATAATATTCATCAGTGAGCCACAATTTTCTTAAATTTATGTACATATACTTCTGTTGTCCTCTGAGAAAGCTGGTGTTATGCTGCGTTCACACCGAACGCGAATCGCGCATCAAATTCGCGTCAGACGCGTCTAGTTGGACGCTTGAACATTTTGAGTTTACTCGCTTCATTCGCGCGTGAAATTGACTTCACAACAGACCAACAGACGCGAATTTGCGTCATGAGAGGGACTCTCCCGCTCCTTTATGTGTCCCAGACTCTTCCACTTCTTTCTACACACTTTCTCTAAATAAACACAACTCGTCAAAATAGTTGTAAATTACAGCGAATGAGATCAATTTTGCAGCTTTAGCTAGCTTGTAGTCTCAATATGTGTGTGTATATGTATGTATGTGTGTGTGTGTGTGTGTGTGTGTATATATATATATATATATATATATATATATATATATATATATATATATATATATATATATATATATATATAATATATATTATAATATAGCTCCAATTGAGTAAAGACTATTTTTTATAACTTACCAGATTGTCCGACCTCCTTACTCACTTTCTTTCAAGCAAGATCCTCTTTTTTTCCTGTTTCTATAAAAGTATGAAGATGTACAGCGACGATGATTTTGTCCTCCATTGTTGTTTCGGATTTCTGCCTCAGCTCGCTATGTCAGGTCACTACTAGAGCAAGCTCCCGATTGGTTAACATGGCGCGAATTTTCACCAAAGTTCAGATTTTTCAACTCGGGCGTCTAGGGCGGCAGATGCTCGAGTCGTGCGTCAGACGCGTAAATGCTCAATTCGCTCCGCGCTATTCGCGCATCAACGGCCGATTCGCACCTCGCTAGACGCTTGATTCGCGCCTCAGCACGTCTAGACGCACGTTATATTGACTTAACATGTAAATCAGACGGTGTGACCGGTGTGTTCGGTGTGAAGTCGAAAAGAACTGTTTTTTCCTACCACTTCCTATATTGAATATTAATTCAGTAAACCTATAAACCACTGCAAATAAATTGTACATTCATAACTTCATTAAAAACTGGAATTTCATTAGCTTTATGTCAATGCTGTTAGGTTTATAGGTTTATATTTTAGATGACAGATTCAAACTTAGAAATGTTCCTGACTGAAATAAACTAAGTTTAAGTAGAAGTACTAAAATTTTACACCATTTACCATTGGATTGAAATCCCCTTTAAAAAAGTACAGTTGGTGGTCCCATGATCCATTGTTGGTATCAGATGATAATTGGAACAAGATACAAGGTTGTTCAAAGAATACCAAAGTAAAGAAATAATAATAATACATTTTTATACAAGTTCAATAAAACACAACATATGTTTTTATACAAGTACAATTAAACACATCAAACAAAATAAGATATTCTAAAAAGATTGCTTCTAAGACGTGATTTAAAAATGAAAAGATTATGTATGTCTTGAGGGTAAAGTGTTCCAAAGTCTTGGAGCAGCACAACTAAAAGCTCTAGATCCCATGGTAGTCAACCGTACAGAAGGTAGTACTATGGAGCTTGTTTCAAATACCATGGTTTTGCCACAACACATGGTATTACTCTTCGTTTTCCCACTACAGTTACAAACTGCCACAGTTCTCTGATAGTCTTTGATATCGTTCAGCTCTGGGGCCTAAACTCCTACTATCTGGCTTTCCTTTTCCACTCACTCTCACATAAAACAATATTAGCCTTTCGTCCCCTGCAGACCTTGGACACAATAACCACTTTCGTTTGGAGGAAAACACACCCAAACACTCTTGACACCTCTGGGCCATCCAGTGCACCATGGGTATGCGGCCGGCTACAGGTCAGGGCAAAAGGAAAGTTTGTTTCTTTTCTTCCTTTCTCTGATCCCTTTTTTTCTTCTTGCAACCTGGAGACAAAATGAGGGCTTAACCTGTAATGTTCTGTACAAGTCCCCTGGTGGCAGTTGAGCTTTTAGTGGGGGGAAATTACAGCGCTGCCAGGCTCTGCTACGCTCTGTGGACTGAGACCAAGTCTACTGCGGTTAGTCTGTATTACATGGCCATACACAGAGCCATGAGAGGGGAGTACTCTTATAAAAGCCTACCGGTCCGGCCAATTTTACAAGAAAACTCAGTGTAAATGCATGAGGAATATGTTCCATATTATGTCGAATTTTTGATAGAATGATCGTTTCTCTTTCAGACATGAATAAGATCTCACAATAGTATAGTTGTTCCTTGTAAAACGCGTTTCTAACCTATCATTACAAGTCTTGACACTTGTAAATGGATGCTCCTCTACTTTACAAAGATGTATACCTGGTGGGAAACCTTGCCTCTAACCAGCCAAACCATGCGCCTTGCCCCCGATATAAAGCAGGCTAATTTGTCCTCACCCCTTGGCTCCGGTTCTGAAGAGCTACGCGGCCAATGGACGTGCGTCTGCTCGGCTCTCATTAATTTTTTCATGGCCTGTGATGGATAGTTTGTGTTTATTCTCTGCTGGAGTCCTGCACGCTGAAAATGACTCATTTTAAAGCATTACATATTCATACACTGGGCTAGCATAGTGCAGAGAAGTGAACTAATTGTTCATAGAAAGGTGGTTGTGATTAACATAGGTCGATTCACACAAATCTCTCTGGAGATGAATGTTGGAACACAGCTGCCAAGTCTTGCACCTGTTTTATCAACCTCAGTGCTAATGTACTTAAAATGTTCCACTGTTTTTAAAGACAGGTTTGTTACACGCAGTGTTTAGCGATTATTAGCATATTAGAAAAAAAAAAAATTCCCTAGATCCCTATGTGTGAGCCAGTATATCATGAACACAAATTCAGGTACTAGCAAAGGCCTTGATCCAAACATTGGGACACTAATGACTCAATTAATTAACATGAATTTATCAACAACTTTGATGTTAACACACCATGACCATTCTTCATATGTCTCGAGAGGCCTACAGGGATAGTTCATTATCGATCATCATTTACTCACCCTCATGTTGTTCCAAACCTGTATGCATCTATTTATTCTACCTAACACAAAAGAAGAAATTGTAAAGAATGTTGGGGTCCCAAAAAAAAGGGTGAAAAAAAGTCATACAGGTTTGGATGGAATGACATGACGGTGTATAATGATGACAGAATTTTCAGTTTTGGGTGAACTGTCCCTTGAAGACATGACATTTGACAGGTTTTGACATTTTCGGCAGGTGAATGTCGATGGTCACTGATTTTTATTGTGCATTCAGGGAGGCAAAAGTTTAAATGTACATGAATTGAGACATGCCCAACTTTTACATGTAGCCTACAATTAAAAATGTTTCTAATAAAGTGACCACAAAAAATGTGATCTGTGTTGGGGAAAAAAAGCAGTTAGTCGCATACTTTCCTGACATTTGCAGTCAAATCAGTTATGCTAGCATGACACGGGCACGCCACGAGGGCAGCAGGGCTAGCCGAAATAGCCTGAGAAACAGTGTTTTAAATCATTAAGTTGTCTTTTAGTAGCTGCCATATTCAAGGCCCTGTCCAGATGCTGTTTTAAGATTGCTCTCTCTTAGTGTAGACAGACCTTTAAGAGGCTGAGGAGAAGCCGTAAAGTGGATAGATTGCCCTCGCAGCCTCTGTCTCTCTTTATTGGCTGCGGTAATTGACATATCCTTGTCATTTAGAATCATCCGCGCGTCGCTCGAAAGTTAATTGCTTCCCCCTCCGCATTTGCATGAGCCTCACCTCTGAAGGGCATAGCTGCCCATTAATATTGTGTCATGATGAATTATCACAAATAAAGCCCAACATATTGATTAATGATGGCTGCCGGCCGCTCTCCCTCTCCCCCTGTCTGAGGAGGAAAAAAAACATTGAGGAAAGATTGGGCCAACTCTTCAGAGGAAGAGAGTGCAGTGATGAGGCTTGATTGATAGAGGAGGATGTTGGGGTTTTGGAGTCAGGAGCTTATGGGATACTGGGGGTCATGGGATATGATGGATATCAACGTGGATTACTCCATCCTATCAATCATTTATTATGTTTGTAATTTATGTGTTAATATCTACATTCATTATTCAGTTTCCTGCAGAACACATTGAGTTTATATTGAGAATACTTTCATGCATACCCTGAATTGTTTGTAGTAGAAAAGTGGTCATTTGTTGAAGACGGAGGGCCTCAAGGATGTGGAAAACGTACTGCAGAAGTTCCCATAAAGATTCAGTTATATTTAGATTCACCGAAGTATACAAATAAATCCTGGTGTTCATGAAGCCACTTAGGACTTGCTTTCAGAACATCTTCCTATTTGAATTGGGAGCTGCTTTCCACCAGCTATTGCACCTCCAGATTCAGTACCATCAACAAACCTTTAGGTTCGCCTCTTCTTCTTAAACTAGATGTAGCCATAACCTAGTTGAGGGGCAACAATATGGAAGCCCATGCAGTTCATGAATGTTCATGAATCAATATGCTTTACACAAGCTCAGATAATCATAAATTGTTCCCTCCACTGGCGATGAATGGCCACTGTCACTGAAAAACAGCTTCCCCTCACGTCAATGCCACCCTGTTCTGTCAGTTTCCACCCTGCAGCCTGGACCGGAGAAGGTGTAAAAGAAGAGGGCTGCCATAAGGATGGACCTCTGGCAGCATGTGATAAGGTGCAGCCATAAATTGCAGAGTTCCTTAGGAGACTGCTCTAATCCTGGTGCACAGTTCTGCCCTCGGAGGTCCAGGAAGGGAGTGGGTAGGGAAGATGTACTGTCACAGAGAGGAGTGGTCGAACCCATGTTCCGGTTTTAAAGGCAAGTGGACACTGCCATGCCCATCAATCTTTGCCAGCCTTGGGATGCTGCCTTGGGACCAACTAAGCAAGCTGCTGCACCTTGTACCCCAAACCAGAAAGCATGTGCACCACCATATTTCACCATCACCCTGACCAATCTCCTCTACGGTTCTGGGAAATGCAGTGGTTGGGCAAGTGCACAGACAGAGTGACTGCACATGAACCTTTTGGAAACTTCATTTTACCCATTTTATATGCAGTCACATTCACTGTATCTTTGCTCAACTCTCATATTGAAGGCTTTTCTCTGATTGTGTAAGTGTTTTTGGTGGTGATGAAGCCTGTCAGAAAAGGGTTTGATGATCTTAATGACATTATTTTGACCATCCTGAGAAGACCTTTGAGAATAATGCTTTACTCTCAATTAATCAGGAGACATACTATAATTCAGACTTTTAGACTTCAGAAAGCAAGTAACACTGCTTCTCAGAGCAGAGAAACACTGACGTTCTCCTTCAGAGAGAATACGTGTGACAACAAGGGGTTGTGTGTCTTATTTCTGCGTACGTGTGTCTATGCGTGTGTGTGGATGCCATGCCTGTGATGAATGCAGCTCATTATTCCGTTATAGCCTGCCGGACTTCAGCAGAAGTGGAGAAATGCAGACCTGTCCTCACAGTAAGTTGAGAGACGTGGAGTTCCTCTCATTAATGGCGTCCCACAAGGATCATAAAGCAACAGCTCAAAATGCAAAAAGAGTCTTGGGAGGAGGAGTATATTCTAATGAAGGAAACATCTCCAAAGTCGTTTCGGATATTGGTATGGGCCAGGCGGAGGAGAGGGCCAGGGGAATAGGCAACTCCCTCTCATTTACAAAACTAAAATATTCCAGGTTACGAGCGTAGGCCTCTCAAGTTCATTAAGCATGTAAAAGAGCTTCTAATTTTGCAGGAAAACAAAGCCAGCAGTTTTGGGAGGAATTTGTAAGCAATGATTATAAAGTCTAACCCTGTGACAGAAGAAGTCTCAAAAGAGTTATTACAAGTGCCCCCAGTGCACCCTTGTTGTGTGTTTGTTTGAAGCCTGAACTGGTGCGTACTTCATGGTGGTTTACTACCCAACATTCCATGCAACTTGACTAGTCATAGCAGATAGATCTGTGGCCAAGAAAACCGTGGTGGAGAAGACTTGTCATTTGTGGTATTTGTTAAAGGGTTATTTCACCCAAAAAACCCGTAAGGCCTTCGTTCATCTTCAGAACACAAATTAAGATATTTTTAATGAAATCTGAGGGTTTCTGATCCACACATAGGCAGCAACGTCATTGCGCATTTTGAGATCCAAAGAGGTAGTAAAGACATTGTTAAAATAGTCAACGTGACTAGACGTAGAACACGGAAGCTTGCACTGCGTTCACTACAACAACTTCCAGCAGTTCAAATTGTTTAATAAAGCCGTTATTTTTGTTTTGTTTTTGCGCACAAAATGTTCTATTCTCGTCACTTCATAACATTAAGGTTGAACCACTGTAGTCACATTGACTATTTTATGTCTTTACTACCTTTCTGGACCTCAAAAGGTGCAATGATGTTGCTGCCTATGTGTGCATCAGAAACCCTCAGATTTCATTAAAAATATCTTAATTTGTGTTTTGAAGATAAACTAAGGTCTTCTGGGTTTGGGACGACATGAGGGGTGAGTACTTAATGACAGAAATTTCATTTTTGGGTGAATTAAACCTTTAATGAAGTCCACAATACTGTATGGTGTCCTGTTTGTCAATGTTATTCAAAAGGGTGCTCACTAGTGCCTTTGCTGCACCATTGTTGTTCCCATTTGTGAAACCTGACCCCAACTTGCTACAGCTCTACTAGACACTTTTGTATTAGCACACTCACTCCATACAGTAGGTCTGCACTGGTTTGCGTAATAAATTGTGGATTTGTGGAAAGCAAGGACTCAGGACACATTCTTCTGGGATGAGATGGGAATGTGCAGGCAGTAAGGAAGTAGTCCTTGAGATTTTGTCATTTTCCTGTTTAAAATTATGAGGATTTTCATGCCCCATTGAATATAACCTTACATTTCACATTGTCTTTTTTTTTACTAGTCATGGATAATTTGAACTGTATGAGGAAACATCGACAGTTTTCATGTTCAGGTGTCCTGTAGTGGTAGACTAATAACGTGCTGGGGGACATGGCATGTATTGTTTGCTTGTTGTGTTAGAGAATGGCTTTTTTTAGTTTGTCCCCTGTCCGTGGTGCTGAACTCTATACAGCTAGAGATTGTGAGAGTGATGCACTTTGGGAACCAAAACTCACTTCCAGAATTGCAGTGAGACATACAATGAGAGTTTTTCCAAATTCATATACTTTATATCTCTGTGTCTCAGTGTCTTCCCTCCCTATATCCTCCTCCCAGCTGATCCCTCCATCCCTGCGCAGTCTCTTTCTCCAGAGCGGTTGGGAGAGGGCCCTAACCACCTCCTCATTCATCACTCAGCGTTTGAACCCTCTGCTTTTTGGGCAGAAAAAAAGAGGTGCAGCACTTTTTTTTTTCTGTTCCTCCGTACTCCCGGTGCTCTTAACTGGTAGTCCGCGCTGGATGCAGCCAGCGGAATTAATTGCACCCTGTTACTGGAGATCAGCAAGTTTGTGCGATACGCATGCTGTTCAGCCATATGGCTGCCCACTAGGTGAAGAGTTTGATTAATGTTTCAGAGCCCTCCTTTTTTGTACAATTTTTTTTTTTTCCCTCTTCCTGCTAATATCTGATCCCTAACCATCACAAAGCCCCAGCTCTTTTTTCCAGGCTCTTTTTGTTTATTCCTCTTTGACTCACGTTTGGCTTACGTATTGCACCTGCCACCTTATGTAATGAATAGCACAACTTTTTCATATTGCAGTCCCATGCCTTTTTTGCTTTTCTGTATGGTTTTTATCTTTATGTAGAGTCTACTTTGAAGGTCTTTCATACAACTTTGTGCTCTCAATGAAAAAAAATCAGAAATGTTCACCATGGAATACATACAGTTCTTCCTTTTTCATACAGTATATGTTTTCTGCGGTACACTGAATCAGATTCCACAGTACATCTTTTAAACGTGTCTTTGTTTCACATTTATTGTTACTTGTTTCTTATCACTATACCTTTATATCTTTTTCACTTTAAGAAAGCCTAATCAAACTTGAATTGTGCACTTTCCTTTCACAATCCAGCATTTAAGGAGAATTTTGAGGGCATGAGTTAACAAGAATAATGCTGGAGATACTTGTCCCAATGCCAACTTTTTGGACAAATATAAAAACATAGGATTGAGGATTTTGGCTTGGATTTAATCACACTAGTTTTCTTTCAGTCTAGTTCTCTCATTCTGCTCCTGTCTCTCTATCTAGGCCTCTCTCATTAAGTGTGGCTGAATGAGGCCCAGTAGGGCCTTTGCGAGAATGGGAGTTTGGGACGGCCTGCCCTCATGTGGCCCACAATCTCCTGAAGCCTCTTTCCTGGCACAGTAAATCTACCTGATTGTGTTGTGTACCCCAGCTCTGATGGGTGCGTTTCCAAGGTGGTGAAGTCTCCAAAGAGCCACTCTGAATTGCAAATGGTGGCCATAACTCAGGTGTAATGTAGATCTTAGCATGGATGGCCAGTCATTTCTCTCCATTTGGACCAGATGGGACATTCGCCCAATATCAAAGCGAGAGGGGAGGTTTTTATTGTGTCTGAACATTGTCGGCTATGTTTCTTTATATTGGAGAACGTGAAAGACAATATGGTGAAAGAAAGCGACAAAGAAGGCAAGAACGAGAGTTGACGAGTTCATAATGAACAAGACAAAGGAAAAGTCACAAGAGTGTCGAACTTTCCTTCGTCAACAACTTAACTATTTGAACATGCCCTTGACATGATGACATTAGGATATTCACTTGTTAAGAACAAGAGGAATCGGTGTTTATTTTTAGGGAATCACCCTTGAATCATTCGCTAATGAAATGAACAAAGGAGGAAAGCATGGGGGCGGCTGTTCCATGTGCTCTCAATAGTTTGCAGATGCAAATTTAAATTCCTCCTATTATTTTAATAATGTGCATTTTACTGCTTTGCATGGATCATTTATTTGCAAACCAGGTTATTTTTTAGAAGGGGGCTCAAGGGTAATTTCATGCTTTGAAGCATTTATACCTATAACTTAATGAGGAAAATGTGTGTTGTTTCCTGTAGTATGCCACGAGAAATTGGTCTTTCTGCTCATCGAAGAAGGGTGTTTATTTTCCAATTGCTTTTCTAGTCTTCATCTTTCTTGTTGTATAGTATGATTGTGTTCATTCGATCGGTTATTTGTTTTTTTAAACCAGACGTTTGTGGTGATTGTTCTCGTATCTGTTTTCCAAGACTCCAAAACGCTCAGCCCTGGAGTCCAGTCAAATTCGATTTGCATTACTATTACTCAATTTGTCCTGAAATAGCAGGAAAGTGTTGATGAACTTTGGAGGGTAGTCTGTCTGCCCCGTGAGACACTGCAGACCATCCGTAATGCAGTTACAGGTACGGCAGAGATGCGTGAGGGACGATGTCCGTGTCCGACGTCCCTGCGTCTCTCGCCGGCTCCTCCTGAAGAACTCCTCTCCCGCCAAATCAAATTAGGCTGCATGAATTAAAGCAATAACACGATTTGTTTACAACGCATCGTTTATTTCCTGTCAAGCAGTGCTCCAGCGGCAGGCAGCAATTCTTTGACCTCTGACCTTGTCATGGTTCACAAGCTAAATTTATTACTTTGTTCTGTGAAGTTCATCATTACATGGGCACTGATGGCATTAAACATGCATAGTTTGAATGCTCAAGAGTCAAATGTGCTTCGCTGTGTGCTTTCATCACTGGCCTGCTTTTAAACTGCATTATTATTTCAATTTATGTTTAATGAAAGAAGGATGTGATTAATTGAATCTTAATTTCTTGTTTTTACAAAATGTCTCCCACTTTGTGTAGTTCTTAAAAGTCTTAGACGCAGTTTTACTAAAAAGAAAACACATATAAATCACTGTAGATTGTTTTTAAATGTAAATAAATATTTGTATTTTATATAATAACTATATTTATATAATATATAAAATTATTATAATTTAAAACATTTGCCTCCTCTGAACACACACACATAATTGGACGAGACAAAAATATAAAATGCTTCCATCTGTTTTTGGATCTTGAATTCAATTACTGTAGTGTCTGTTTCATAGGAAAAGACATTATTTTTAATACACACGTCATTTGAAGTGATGATCAAAGAGAATAAAAACATAGAAAATCCTCTGGTGCTTTTAAAAATGTTTTACGCCTGGATATTGAAATTATATATTAGATTGTTTTTAGAAAAGTACACATTTTGAAAGCATACAGGAAAATTACGTAAAACCTGATTTGGAACAATGCAATCATAAAGAGAATGGCATATAAAAAGAAGAAACTCATTATTTTTTGTCTCTGGGAGCTCTCATTTTGCTGACATTAACAATATGAAGTTTTGCACAGCGTGGTGACATTTACTCTGAACAGACTTCATTTGGATCTAACACAGGCAATTGATACGTCCTTAAATCTCGGCCACCGTATCAGAGAGCGAAAAACTTGCAGAATTGCAAAATACACCTGGTGTAAATATGTAATTGGCGGGGTTTATTCCGAGCTCTCGAATATATCGGGGAGCGATAGGTGTTGCATTAAGATCTGGTTGTTAGGATATCAGGGAACACGGCAGATGTGTTGGCAAATTTTGCACCGTGTGCAGATCTGAGGAAAATTGGGAGTAAATCTCTCAATATCTGCTGTGATAAAGACACATTATTTCAATGTACTTCACTTCCTGATGCAAATCCAATTTTTCCCTGTAGGGCAGGAAGAGAGAGAGAGATGAGGTGGAGGACAGACAGGGCTGAGATGATGATGATGTGGGTGGAGTTAATAAGAGAAGACAGGAAGTTGAGGGGGAGTGAATGAGTGTCCTCTGTCCTCTTTTTGTGTATGATATTATGTTGATATTATTCAGTACTGATATGATATTATATTGATCCGTTTGAAATGAAATGTGCTTAAAAATGGAATCTTCTAGCTGCTTTTACCTTGTATGGCAAACAGAGCAAAACATTGTGTCACTCACAGGATACTGACAGATCCATCCATCAGACCTGCCTTGGTTTTGTTCCAGCTATTGGACTTTTGGTGCAAAACTTGTGCCTTCCTAGATGAATGTTTTATGGCAAATTTTAACTGACCTGATTTTTTTTTTTCTCAGTGGTTTTGGAATTCCTAAAAATAACTAATTTATATGCTTGAAATACTCACCAAAGCCATTTTAGCCACATTAAATGAATGTTTATTTAGGACATGACATGTTTTTGTGTATGTCTGAGTGTTAGATGAGAAAACCTGAAATTTTTTATTTGATACTTTACCTCAAAGTTTCTGCTCTCCTTCTTTTCACCCTGTACTTTCCCTTTTACTGTCTTTTCTCTGATTTATTTGTTACTAATCACTTAATTGAGAGACAGTATTTTGTCCAATATCATTTTATTCAGACACAATATTTTATCAGTACATTTTTATTAATAGTTATTTTATTGTTCTTAAACAAAGTCAATAAGTTAGTTCGCAATATACACTGTTCAAACATTTGGGGTCTTTAAGATTTTTTTAATGTTTTTGAAAGCAGTATCTTCTGATAATTAAGGCTGCATTTATTTGATCAAAAATAAAAAACTGTAAAAGTTGTGACATTTTATCCCAATTTAAAACAGCTGTTTTCTATGTGACTATATAGTAAAATGTAATTTATCCTGTGATCAAAGCTGAATTTTCAGCATCATTACTCCAGTCTTCAGTGTCACATGATCCTTCAGAAATCATTCTAATATGCTGATTTGCTGCTCAAGAAACATTTCTGATTATTATCATGTTGAAAACAGTTGTGCTGCTTCATATTTTTGTGGAAACTGATACATTTTTTTTTTTTCAGGATTCTTTGATAAATAGAAAGCTCAAAACAACAGCATTTATTTGAAATAGTAATTGAATGTCTTTGCTGTTGCTTTTGATCAATACCTCCTTGCGGAGTAAAATATTTTTTTGCAAAAAATTCTTACCCCACACTTTGTAGTGGCAGTGTATATAAAATTATTTACTTTATTTATTAACCACTTCTCCTGTAGAGGATGTTGCTACTGGAACATGTTATATCATTTTTTTTTATAATAAAGAGGTTTTAACCGATTTAGCCAGCTTTTTTTAGTTGACATGCAAAACGCTTTTACAGATGAGCAGGACTTTAGTTTAGGAGGTACGGAGCCTCTAAAGGTACATGATGATGGGAAAAAAATATGAAATGTGAGGAAAAATTATATTTCGATGCTTTTGTGCTCCCTTGATAAACTTTGCAATCGCATTCAAAGAAAAGAACACAAGAGGAACATAGTTTCTCAGGGAAATGTAAAATTTTTGCGGGGGAGCACAAAAGCATTGATATGTATTTTGTTGGTGACGTCAGTTAGAAAGGAAAATTGTTTCAGAAAGTTGTTTTGTGGAATATTATTTTGCATTTAAACAAAGTAGGGATGCACCAATACCAGTATTGGTATCGGGCCCGATACCAAGCTCATGTACTTGTACTCGTACTCGTAAAAATACCCCCGATACCAAAGACCGATACCTCAAGTGACATAACTGACAGAATTTTCCATGCACAGAGACACCGACGGCAGCAACAGAAACAATGTCAGCCTCAGAGGTGTGGAAATACTTCAACAATAATGATGACAACCCACACATTGCGAACTGCATGCTTTCAATCACAATTCGTTATCGAATAGGCGGAATCGCACAGAATGACACAGACTAGAAGAGCTCTCTCTCGCGCGCTCGCTCTCTCTCTTTCTTGCGTGCGATCCCGGTTCTCTCAGACAGCGCACGATCAGTTCTCCTCGCGCCTGAATGGTCAAATGCACACATAGTTGTCAAAATGTCCGTCGTGTGGAGTATCTCACGTAAAAAACAGTCGGTATTGGCTTAAGTGGATGTAAACATTTGGGTGAAAACAGGATATGTGTCAGTATCCATGGATTCGGTCTTAAAGGGACCGTAGCCTATATTTGTCATTAATGTTAATAAAACAACAAAAGATGTTAAATAAATGTATACATGGTAAATAAACCTACTGTATCTGAAAAACAAGTTTATTTAATTTGTATCTCTACAGTATTTGTTGTATTGTTTGTAATTTGTTTGTAAATTTCTTTTTATATAACAACAATTATATATATTGGTAATTATGGCCTTTAAAGGTTATTGGACACTGTGAAATTTTTGTTCTTTAAGTTTGTGACAAGCACATAACAATTATTACTTTTTTCATTAGAGTAATAATAAAGAAGCTGTCCTACATTCATTAGTCTCACTGTGTTGTGCTTGGAAAACTGCAACACCACCAAAAAAAAAAAAAAAAAAAAGAGAGAGAGAGAGAAATTAATCAATGTATAGGCATCGGTATCGGTATCGGCGAGTACCAGAAAAAAGTACTCGGTCCTTAAAAAATGGTATCGGTGCAAAAAAAAAAAAACATTGTTGGATTTACTTAAAAAAGCATATCAAGTGGTTCCACACAACTATATTGAGCAATTTGTACAAAAAACAATTTAGTTGTATGAACAAAAGAAATTTAAGTAAAACTGACAATTTCTTTGAATAAATCATTTGAAAATCAACAAATCATTTGAATTAGTCACTGTTACATAATATTTATATGTGCAATTACTTAATAATGTTATGTTAAATTTATAAAACTTTATTAAGGTGAACAGATTTATTGACTTAACTCTTTGCTCTACAAAATGTACTCAAAAAATAACTCATTTAACAAACTCAACTGAATTGAGAGCAGGAATTTCATCATATAAACATGCGTATATGAGGCTCACAGCCTAAACACAGGCAACACTTTTCTGCATAATGGTAACCACAAAATTCAAAAACATTACAGAAACTGCTCTAAATGTCCAAGACAACTGAACATTAAACACTAACATAAACCAACAACATCTTTCCCATTACTGAAAAACACCTAAAATAACACTTTAATCCCAGCAAAGCATGCTGGGAACTACGGATCCACTGCCCAGTTAGTTATGTCGACATTAATTTGTGCGTTTCACTCGGCAATGTTAAGTTGACTGAACAAACACTTACTAAGTAAAGCTGACAATTTTTAGTAGAAAAAACTCAGTTAAATTAAGTTCAAGTAATTACGTGAGTTCTTTAAGTAATGTGAACAAGGGTGAGTGAAACTAACAACAGTGACAGCTGATTTTTTTTTTTGAGTGATGTATGAATTAATCATTTAAGAAGTGAAAAGTCATTTTAATGAAAGATTATGAATTCAACTTGTACATTTGTATTAAAAAAAAATATTGGGGGCAACTGCGTTTCATGTTGAGTTAAGCAAATTTGTTGAACCTTTCAGTGAACAGTTCTTGAGGAAAAATAACCATTTTTTCTTAGTTTGAAGAACATTTTAAAAATCTAAAGAACCTTTTGTGGAATGGAAAGATTCCATGGATGTTAAAGGTTCTTCATGGAACCATCAATGCCAATAAAGAAACTTTATTTTTAAGAGTGTGGCTCAGAAACACTCATTTAGTCAGAATTTTACACCAGCTCTGTCATGCACTCAGAACGTCCCGTTCTCGTCTGTTATCCCCGACACTCTCTTCCCATTGAGCTCACGTATTTGCTCATTTCTCGTGTTTCTCAGCTGGAAAATGATTCCGTGTCCTTCCATATCCTCCTTCATATCTCCAACTGTTTGATTTGCAACTTGATTCCAGGAGAGAGAGGGAGAGAGAGTGCGAGAGAACCTGTAGATTACAGAGAGAGGGACCCAAAGCCCTGTCAGATACAGAAGAAATCAATTTAATATAGACTTAACTTGAGGAAATTGCATATTCTCTGGCGATGTGCTGAGCAGACACTTTGGAGCGGCCCTCAAGAGGGGCCGCCTCTTTATTAATTGCTGCGTGCGAATGAAAGGTTCTGCGCTCGTACCGCTCTCTGTTGTCTGTGTGCCACTGTGTTTTAGGAGAAGCGGAGAACGAGAGCGAGTGTGCGAGTGTGTACGTGGAGTAATTAGGCACTTCCAGAGGGCCTGAAAGCAAGGCAGCCAGGTGGAGCAGAGATTGGAGGGTATTTATGAAGGAATGTCATAATCGTGACAGGATGATGTATGGAGCGGCGACGCTGGCCATTTTTCTCTCCTCCTCTCCTTCTTTAAAAAATATATGATAAAATACAGTCTTAAAAGTTGATGACCAATTTTGTGTGGTCAGGTCACGGCAAGGTCACGGAAATTTCCCGCTGTTTCTCTTTCTTTGAGGAAGAAGGAGAGCGAGGGAGAGGGAAAAAGACTTGCGCTCATCAAAGGCAAATAATAATGGAGCAGGTAAGATGAGGGGCTCAAAGTCACCCGTCTAATTGCTTTTAAAAGGTGCCCTTTTCAGATCAGGACTTCTGTGTATCGTTACGCACACACACACTCCTTTTCTCCAGTTTCTATTCATAACCTTAGTCAGTCTCATATTATATTGCTGTAAAATATAATTTTATTAGCTTGATGAAATGCAACTATTTTTTTTTTTTTTTTTTTTTGTAGATTTTAATTCTGATTGGCTGAGCTGTATTCATTTTGAGTCTATTTTTCAGTGAATTGATCTGATTCATAGCGAATCATCTGATTCAAAATGATTCCCTATTAATTCTTATCAGTCTCCTTTTACCATGGTAAATTCACTATAAAGTACAGCCTCTTATGGCTTTATGCATGAAACATGCTTCACTCTTAAAAATAAAGGTTATATATTTGCATCTGTGGTTCCATGAGGAAACTTTAACATTCATGGAATCTTTCCATTCCACAAAAGAATGGAAAAAGGTTCTTCAGATTATTTAAAGGGTTCATGTGTTGTTTTATTGTTTTATAATGTTTCCTGGGGTGCACTTATAATGTTAGTATGCTTTTTACATTCAAAATGGTCATAATTTAGAAATCAAAGGCATTTTCCTACCCTGATTTTAGCCCTCTGGTTTGAACTCTCTGTTTTAAGGGGCGTGTCTGCTGAGAGACTTCAGTGTAAACGCCCACTGCTGTGATTGGCTAACATCTTTCCATCTGAAATAGCTAAGTATTACTCGAAAACTTTTAGCACATTTTTACTATTGTAGCTCTCAAGGTTAACTAATCATGTGACGTGTTGATAATAGCATTATAGATTTATAGCATTTAAATCTATGGCATTATATTTAGATCGTGGCATGACAGGTTGCAGTGATGAACATTGTAGCCGATCACAGATGTTGTTGAGCGCATGAAAGCAGTGATCTCGTCATTGCAACTCAATTTCTGTACACCTACGAATGCTTTCATCATAACTAACCGTGCAAACGTGATATAACTAAGAGATTCATTGAATAAAACAGGAGTTTTGGCGAGAGTCCAGAACTCAGTCACTGATGAACTTGTGCTGTTTGATTGACAGCTCCAGTGATTGTAAAGGGAGCGTTCTTTAATTGCTTTCTATATATAATTTAATCACCGTTTAAATAACAGATTATTTTCGTTCTACTAAGAAACATGAAGTTGACTGTTTTGTCTCTGGTTTGATTTACTGACACAGAGACAAAGAACATCTGACTGTACATGAATCATTACATACCAGATCAGGCATTAGAATGAACACAGTTACTTACATGTTGTCGCATTACTGTCAAGTCTATATCGTAAAAGTCTGTTTGCAAAGCTTGCGCCGAAATGTGATTGATTTACCAAAGAATCCACGTTTTTACAAATGAATAAAGCTCAACTGAGACATTCACATTGTTTAGCATTGTTTCACATAGCAATAGGATCCTTTGAAAGGTAATGTTATTTTTAGTCCTGTATCGCTCTTCTCTCCTCCTCATCTCACTAACATGCCAGTGGGCGGGGCTAACGTTGCAATGATGAATGATTTCTTTTGCGGAGGCGGCGTTTCACCTATCTATGACATACATAGGCACATTCCAGGATCAGTCGTTTGCTGGACCTGGCATCAGTAAAAACTTTCATTGGACTAACCAGGAAGTTTTCAGTTCTGTAACTTACAGGATATTCTTATTTGGTTGTTAAGTCTGACGTCACGCGGCAGCACTTCCGGGTCCAAACGCTCTAACTTATACCACAAGGAAACAACAAACGGTGATAATATACACACACAATGTGGTGTAATACTACCAAAAAATTATAATCATAACCTTTATCTCCATACCAAAATCCCAGATGGCCAGACAGTGATTTATCTTTTATAAATCGTTAAAATATTAATGTCTGTGACGCTGTGAGCATGGAGACTGTTGTGTAGACTGTAAGTATTTTAAATGTTAAACTTTTTAAAATGTTAAATGTTTAATATGAATAAATAGCGCTCATAAACGGCCGTCGAGATGGCATTCTCAAGTGAAATGACCCAGAAACGATGTTGCTTACATCACGACTTAACAAGCAGATTGTACGATGACCTCTCATATATCAAAAGTTCAAGGAAAAGTTGATTTCTCAATTCATGACCCCTTTAAATATTCTTCCCTTACAAATAAATGGTTCTTTTATGAAGTGTGGAACCTAAAATGGTTCTTCTATGGCATCTCTGCAAAAAAAAAAAAAAAAACCCTTTTGGACCCTTTATTTTTAAGAATGTAATGTCATGTTTCTTAGTCTCTCTTAATTACTTTGTGCCTGAGAAAGAAACTGCATCCTGTTCACATTAGAGTGAATGGCCACTTCATTAGCAGCACTTCCTCTATAGGCAGGAAATGGATGTGGTAACTGCCCATCCATTAGTTCAAATGATTTTACAGCACACGCACTCTGTTTACCTTTTGCGAACGGATGAGAACGTGTAATCAACAACAGAATAGTAAAGAGCTGTGCTTTCATAGATAAATTACCCAGAGTTCCCATGTGTGCTTTAGACTTTGTCAGCCTGCTCAGCCACACGTTTCTTTATGCGGTGTTCGTCAGAGCCGACACTGTTCTCAGGTGTGTTCATGATGGAGTCAAGTTTGGCCTGCAACGTTTTCCGGTTTTATCCACTCCTCCTCCCCACAATACATGTCTCTTTCTTTTTTGTTTTGCTATGTACAACACCAGTCAAATGTTTTCAAACATCTGCCTAATCTTTATTAATATTTTACACATTTTAGATTGATTGTACAGTCATTACAACTATGAAATGAAATAATATGAAATTATGGGAATTATGTGGTGACCAACAAATGAGCATTTTCATTAGCTCTGCTCCCCACATGAAAAAATACTATAGTAATTTATAGTAAATACTATAGTGTTTTTGAACCGTACTGTAGTAACTTGTAGTATACTGTATATATTATAGTATTTACAACACTTTGGTAATGAATGCTACAGCATACAGTATTAACTATAGTGAACTGATAAATGTAATAAATACTGTAGTATACTTTAGTTTTTACTACAGTAAACTGTAGTGTATGTTGTAGTATAATATACCGTATAGTTGTAGAAAACTTAGATTATTGGGTAAAGTAGTTCGTTTATATTACTATAGTTGTTATGTTACCACAGCAACTATAGAATTAGCACAACAAATTAATTCAAGTACTTTACTATAGTATGGTTCAAAAACAATATAGTATTTACTATAAATTACTATAGTTTTTTTTTTTTTTTTTTTTCTCTCCATGTGGGGATATTCTCTGGGTAGCTTTTTAAAGCATCCTGGGAAAGTTTTTATAATAATAATAATTTATAAAAATGTTATATTATGATCATAATAATAATAATAATAATAATAACACTTTACAATAAGGTTCCATTAGTTAATATTTTTTTAAATGCATTAACTAACAGTATGCAATACATTTATTACATTTAATGGATGTATTAATCTTTGTTAACGTTAGTTAATAATAATAATAATAAGAATAAGAATAATAATAATAAGAAGAATTAATAATATTAATAATACTTAATATTAGTACTACAAGCAAATTATATATTTTCTACATAAAATTAATACATTTTTATACACAGGAATAAAAATATAATATAAAAATATAATATAATTTTTGTCAGATTTTGTTCTTGTGAGAGATATATTATAAAAATTAAAACAGTAATAAATAGAAATAGAACAGTAATAAATGAATTTAAAACAGTTATAAATGTCAAATAAAAAGGTAAAAAATGTAGCTTTCTAACTGAAAAAAAAAAAAAAAAAATAAAAAAGCTTTTCTCCTCAATTAATGCTGCAGTATCCAGCTGCAGTATAAAATAATAATAATCATAATAATAGTACTACCAGCAAAGTATATATTTTTATACACAAATTAATACATTAGAACAAAACATTTTGACTACAGATTCCAAGCATTTAGTAATATGTAATATATATATATATATATATATATATATATATATATATATATATATGTGTGTGTATATATGTATATATATGTATATGTATATGTGTATATATGTATATGTGTGTATATATATATATATTTGTAAGGATTTATCTTCTTAAGAGAGACTAAAGATTAAAAATAAAGACAAACATTTAAAAAATGTTTAAAATGTGTCTTTCTAATTAGAAAAATCAGAAAATGATCAAGCTAAAAGCAAGCTTTTCCCGAGAGTTAATTAATGCTGCTAATGTTTCCAGCTGCAGTGTCTCTGAGCTCTTTGGTCTGTCACCTGCTCTGCTCTGCTCTGTTTGCACACTCAGCGTTAAACACTGAAGTTCGCCAGAGAAAAGCTCATCTCTCCGCTCTTCACGTGCCCTTGAAGAGATGTGCGGTTGTTGGGTGTTCTCATAAAATTCTTGAACAGTTTCGTCCATGTATGCTCTCTCCCTTTATTTCTCAAGTCTTTTTTTCCTCTGAAACCCGGCCATCTGTCTAATTGTTCACCTCCGTTGCTTTAATGCTTCTACATGCCTTCTCCCTCCTCTTTCCAGGCAATAAACTTTATTTTCTTCACGAGACTTTAATCTGCACAGGAAAGCAGGCGTCCAGGTTGTGCGCTTCTTTTTGGACCTGGTCCAGTCTTTCTGTGCCTTGTTCTGTAGTTTTATAAAGCGTTGTGCAGTTACTTAACATACAGTATGTCAAGTGACTACAGTGATCCAAATACATAGATTCACTGTATATAGAATATATAGTAAATTTTAATATATAGTTATGTATCCAAATACATATAAATACTATATATGTAGGGCTGTCTATTTAACATGTTAATTTAATAAATTAGTTATGAGACAAAATAATAGGTTAAAATTCTTAACACATTTAACACACCCGCCCTGCCACAGACCTACGTAGTTCATCTCACATTTCATACAGTTGATTGGTGACTAACATGAAGCAGGACAACAACTCACTGTATGTGGAGCTTATAGAATGCAGTTATGTTACCCTAAAATTCAAGATATTAAGGCAAAAATGATCCCATATGAGTTTTTGTCTCATTTATATCTTATGATATAGTTATGTCACACGAGTAAACATTTGGTCCCGAATAGCACAAATGCAAATGTGATACTGATTTTATACAACAGTTCAATAAATAAGAAGTTAATATTGTGTTATATTTTACACACAATATTGTCTGCTTTGACTCAATTTTGCCAATGAAAATATAATGCATACGTCATCAAGGATGTCTTATTTAAGAAAAGTAACCGTAATAAAATTGAAATAAAATAAATATTTTACACCTCACAAGGAATAACAGTCAATTTTATTACCGGTTACTTTTCTTAAGTAATGATGTATGCAACCTTCAAACGCGACCTCCGGGGGACGCAGCCTCCGAAATGTGACACAGCTTACAACAGAACCAAAGAATCCTGTAAAATACAGTAAACCTTGAGATTATTACTTGTGACATTAGAACAAAATATATGGATATGAGTACATACATATAAAACTAATAATCTCTTAAATATTTTCTAATTTCATTAAAGGGTTAGTTCACCCAAAAATGAAAATTCATTTATTACTCACCCTCATGTCGTTTCACACCCGTAAGACCTTTGTTAATCTTCGGAACACAAATTAAGATATTTTTGATGAAATCCGATGGCTCAGTGAGGCCTCCATAGCCAGCAAGATAATTAACACTTTCAATTCCCAGAAAATTACTAAAGACATATTTAAAACAGCTCATGTGACTACAGTGGTTCAACCTTAATATTATAAAGTGACGAGAATATTTTTGGTGCGCCAAAAAAACCCAAAATATCGGCGCTCCGAATCACCGATTCGAAAAACAAAAGATTTGTTTATGTCTGCGCAAATCATTTCACACCGGACTGCTTTGTGAACGAATGTCATTACAAAGGGACAATACAAAACAGAGGTTGGCTAGAAAGTTGTTACTCAAGGATAGATAAGTTCGTGATCCAGCTTAAGCTGTAATTACAGTCTCCAGAGTGATAGTGGATACGGCAGTAATGAAGGTGAGAGCACTTTATTACAGTTCATTAAGCATCACTCGAAAAGGCATAAAGTCTTTATATATTTTACTGTTAGTTGTAACGAGTGTTTCTGTGTAATTCGCTGTGTATGTTGATGATAATGCAAGGGAGAGCAGGGCTCTACGCCAACATTTTTCTTTAGGAGCACTTGTGCTCCTAATAAAAAAAAAATTAGGAGCACAGTCAAAAATGTAGGAACACTTTCTGATCAATAACAGACACTAACTTTCCCATTACAGGGCGATATTTGCCCCTTTAAATTAATTTCCACAGGCATTTTTACCATTATAAGAGCAATGTTTTTTCATATTTCGTCAATTTCTTAAATTAAAATAGAAAATTTGTTTTTAAATGTTAAACAATAAATTCAGTTAGAACAATAAGACCCAACCAGGCTGTTACCTATCAAAATAAATCATCAAAAATCTTTGCACTGCAGAAGTGGCACAGAAGCTCCACCTGAAGTGGTTTTTAGACACATTTACATAGACTGCTTAATGCTGCTCATTGGTAAATAATGTTGTATGAATGTTTTTAAATATAATTTTGAATTTAGAAATATGTAAAAAATTACATATTTGATATTTTAAGTAAAAACAGTCTGTGTAAAGTGTAAATATGAAAATAAATGCATTACATTTACCGTCAGTAGGTGGCGGTAAATCTTAATGTGCGAGTCATTCATTCAGTCGTTCAAAACGCAGATTCATTCCTTCACCGTTGCTTGGAGATGCGCAACAGTTCTGGCGTGGCTTTGTTTGAAACTGTTTTCACGAAATAGAGCAAAAACAGACAGTATTGTGTCTAATGTTAAATCACTTGATATCAACTTGTTTATTGGACTTCAATAAAATCAGTAAGTATCACGTTTGCGATCATGCCAATACTCGGAGAAACAGGAGTCTACTCATGTGATATTACTTAACTTAGGCTACGTCCACACGAAGCCAGAGCTTACCCAATCCAATCTTTTTTTTCCTCGTCTCAAGAAATACCTGCGTCCACACGAAACCACTGAAACGACTCAAAACGATGTAGTATACATGCCAGACCAGTATGTGGCGCTGTAATTCTGCCACAGAGATACACTTAAAACAGAGAATAAGACTTGGAGCACGCGCATAAACCTTGCGCACTGTACACAAACTACGTAAAGCTTAGAAATAACGCTTTATTTTGGCTCAGTAGCTTCTGCAGCACGAACACAAGCATCTAGAGTCTGCTATTGTTGCTGTTGCTGTTTTGTGCTGTTAGCGCCAGTCTGACTAGGGTCGACACGTGGGGTGATGACATCATCGTTTCACAAAATATACGGATAGGCTGTACACACGAAAACGCAAAGACGGCGTTTTCAGATTTATCCACTCTGGGACCCGGTTTCAAAAAATAGCGGTTTCACCTTCCGAAAACGCCGGATCCGTGTGGACGAAACGCCTATCTGATACAAAATTTGTGCGTATTCACAAAAACACGTCTCCGTGTGGACGTGGCCTTAGGCTACATATTAGGCTTGCTGCGATAGACGGTGTTACAGGTGTTCAGCTGCCCCCACCGTCGTTTTGATTTTTCATAGTAATAAAAATAATTTAGTTTAGTTAGAGAACAGATTCAGTTAAAAACTGAACGCGTCTGCTCAATTCAGTGAGAGCTGAACGAGAGTCGCAGCAGGAGTCAGATTTCGCCTCACATCTCTGAATGACGATGGATGAAGATTTGGTTGCAAAGCGAAACGTAAAAGCATATTTAAGCGAGTTTGTCATTGTACTGTTTTTTTTGTTGTGTTTTTTCATTAAGAATAATAATGAACCCACCCACCATTCAAGCAATTGCCATCTCCGAATTGCCGCTACTTTAAAAGCGAAAGTAAAATGGCAGCATGGTGCGTGTGTTTTTATTAATTTTTGGTGGCATTTTTGCCCTCAAGCCTCTGTTAATTTCCGACCTTGCTTATGATAATCCAAATGTAGTATTTCCAGTTAATTTGGCTGTAACATTTGCAGCATGAGACTGTCTCGTTTCACCTTGTAAACAATCTTTTTACGTCCATCGCGCACGTCTTTTGCACTTGCTCTGCTGACTGAAGCAGCATCTTTGAATGAAGGCACGAAAAGCAGCCGATTGCAGTATGAAACGTAACTCATGTTCAGTGTAGATGCATTTTAGGAGGTGTACTTTTTGTTCCGATTGTATTATAGTTCTACTCGTGAGAATCGATCGGGTCACTCGCACCAGTGCGGCTAAATATTTTTTCACACTCGCACGGTTATTTTCAGGCGCAAATGCGAGCGAAATGCTCGCACTGTAAAGCCCTGGAGAGAGAGTTTATGGATAATATTTTAATGCACACATGCACTGTGTTTAAATAAGCTCTTACAGTGATTTTCTAGAGTGAAAACAGACGCTTCATATTTTGTGTGAAGTACAATAAACGTCATAAAACTCATCGGTAGACAGGCTTGTACTAATATAGTGGATAAAAACAAGACAATTTAATTTATAACTGTAATTAAACTAAACTATACCTGTTCTATCTCCATGCAGCATATATTTGCAGTTTCTGACATTATAGTGCGTCCTGACTGACTCCTGACACCGGAGAATGAGCTCTTGAAGCTCCGCCCTCTTAGGCCGAGCACAGCAGCTCATTTGCATTTAAAGGGACCACACTGAAACTGCGTGTTTTTGCTCAACCTCAAAAAATGTCAATTTTAACATGCTATAAAAAAATTATCTGTGGGGTATTTGAGCTAAAACTTCACATACACACTCTGGGGACATCAGTTATCAGTTACTTATTTTACATCTTGTAAAAGGGGGCATAATGGGTCCCCTTTAATGTCAAGCCATGTATGTATGTATGTATATACAGTACTGGTCAAAAGTTTGAAACAATATTGTGAAATATTATTACAATTTAAAATAATGGTTTTCTATTTTAATATACTTTAAAATATAATTTATTTCTGTGATGCAAAGCTGAGTTTTCTCTGTATCTGGTGACAATCTGATGAAATGGTAAATTATATGTCATCTATAGCAAGAAAGATGAGTGATTCACTGCCAATGGTAATATCTCAGGCCATTGAAACCATCTACCTTTCATTTGCATGATTTGTTCAGCCCAAAACATGTTTGTATGTGGGTTGTACCCATATGAGTGTTCTGTCTGTGTCTTTATAGTGCCTGATTACCATCATGCCATGTCACATGACTGAAGAATGGATCCATTCCATCCTTAATGAAAAAACATATTTGTCTCTATGACCATTCACTCCGGGGACCCCCAGTGCTGCCTCAAATTTAGTCCTCCTCGGTCTCGCGTCTCGTCTCTCTGGCTTTCTTCTCATCCAGTGTGTGATAAATCTGTGTGCGCTCCAGTGGGGCAACACAGGCTGAGGAATAACCCTCCAGAGCGCTTGTGCCGGCACTTTAAAAAATAAACCTGTTTGTTGCATCTCCATCATACATTTATCAAATCATTTCAGAGCAACGCTTCGGCTTCTGTCGGCTCCCGCCAAACCAATTTATCTCCTTCTAAACAGGGTCTGTAGCTAAACATGGAGCAGGTGTCGTCAGTCACTGAAGCATCCCAGAATTCTCCCACTTCCTACTTTCTTAGTGTCCACATTATATCCTACTTTTTTTTTTACAGCTTAGTAATACTTTATAGCCTATAAACTACATATATACAAGAATTGATGCAGCTCAAGGCTTTTTCCTCCCTAAAGTGGGGAGTCAGCTAAATTTGAACCATTTCCTTGTATCAGTACCTCAATTTTTTGATGCTCCAAGCAAAGTATGCTGGGGAAATATTCATCCTCCTGAAGAAAATCGTTTAGCGATACAAAAGATCATAGAGTGTCATTTGATGATGCACTCTGGCTTTGCTAACTCGTCTTCCTAACCGTCTGTTCTTTTATGACATGTAGGTGGCTTCCCCTAAATCCCAGAGATGAAACAACAATGCTATAGTATGAAACCAATATCAGACGTGATGAATATTTTCCTAAAACAGAAGGACATGATGCTTTGTAACCTTTGACTGGATAAGTTGTATGCCATTTGTTTCACCAAAATAATTGCAAAAATAATGGACCTGCTTCACTGATAATTCCGACAAATTCTCATGCAAATTTTGCAAGCTTTACACAAGGTGTGTATTTTTAATTTCATATATTGAAATAACTAAAATAATACTTTTGTGAAGTCACTTAGTTATTCTGTATGACAAAGAGGGCATGATGATGTAAGTCAGGGTTGAATCAAGTTATTATAATATAATGAAGGACTACAAAGACATCTTGTATAACAAACACCAATAAATCCAGCACAGTAAGGCCAGAAATGTGTAAAATGAAAGTAAATAGGGTCAAATTTGACTTCATGTTGACTTTACAGCATTATTGGTGTAATATTACTAGTACACGTCAAGTTACAGGAGACCTTACTAACAGCTCCTTGCGTGTTTGGGTGTCGTGATTAAGCTGCGCTGCAGTGGAAGGTGACTGTGGGCTGTGCAGTTTGACAAGGTCCCCGTCAAGCACAGTTCCACTTTGATGAATGGTGTTTGGGGATGTTGGGTAATTTTTCCATGACAGGGTGTGGCTCTGGGCGACATTACTGTTGATTGCTTGTGCTCTACACAGACTAAGCAGAGAGTTGACAATACAGTATTGTTGCATGTTGTTTAAGACTCTGGGCTGGTTATGCAAATGTTGCAGACCCACTATCAGGTGGGGGTGACCACCTGGACAATTACTAACTGGACAATTAGTAAGAACCCTTGTTGTGCCCTTTAGCAGCGCACTTAACCCCAGGTTGTTCCCGGGGGACTGTAGCTGCAATTAGTGTACTGTAAGTATTTTCGGATACATCTGCTAATGGATAACAGTGGTCTGTGAGTGAAAGAGAGCAAGTGAATTGAGGGAAGGGCTGGATCATGTTCCCACAAGGCCCCTGTGTATCCGGAGGCCTCCCAAATGGATTCACTTTCCTTATCACAATTGAAGGGGGTAGTCCACCCGATAATGAAAATTCTCTCATCATCTACAAACCCTCATGCCATCCCAGATGTATATGACTTTATTTTATAAAATAGAAACAGAGATTTTTAGAAAAATAATCTGACTTTGTGAGTCCATCAGTGAGTTTAAAGTCCAAATGAATGAAAATTTCAGGGGAAAAGCAGATTCATTGTCAATAGTGTAGCGTGAAGCACCAGTAACTCAGAGGTCACTTCCAAATCCTTTATATTGGTAAACCTGGTGAATTTGTGTGTAGTAAAAAAAAAAAAAATCAACAAACTTGAATGTGATGTGATGTCAAATGCCATCACCTTAACTTCCAGATCTCATTGATTCTTGAGATGACTGGATTTCGTTGGTGGAACTTCACCGTACAAAGGTAAGTATGACTGCACATTTAGAGAGCCCTGCTTCCTGCACACTTTTTTTTTTACTGTATTCCTTTCCAAAATAATCCACAAATGCTGAGTATTTAGGTTGCACAGAGGGGCCCTAGCGGTCTTTCCCTAATGTGTGCAGTGAACCCAGTTGTTCAGATTCCTTTGAAAATCTCAGGCACCATAGGCCCCCTGGCAGCCTTAGACTCTGAAGCGCTGGCCCGGCTCGCTTTCCAAAATTGTAAGCTCCAGTCTGATTGGTTGTTTGGCTTCTGAACAATTTCTGGGATTCAGGGATTGCAGGTTTTTATCGGCCCTCTGCTAAATGTCCTTTACGAAAAGTCATGTAAGGTACCAGACTGCTACAATGAGCACTTCTGAGTGGGAACTATTATATTTGCTGGATTCAACAAAGTTGGCAAGGTTTGTGGTTTCAAATCTTTAAAAAAATGTCTTGAAAGAGTTTGTTTTATAGCATGTAGCAGAAGATAAATGGGAATAACCTCATACACCTCTGTCTGCTATGCTTTGTGTTTAGAGTTATGTCCATGAAACATTTGTTACTACTTTTGGATAGACAGAATTTCTGACTACAAAGTTTACAAAGATTTTCAGCTAATTTATTTGATGTTTTCTTTACAATCTTTATTTGGGATTTTTGCAGCATTATTTAAATTAGTTACTACTTCTTTGCTACCAATTGCAATTAGTGCATCAGTCTAAAACAAAAATGTCATTTAAACGCTTCGGTCCGACTGAAATTGTTCCAGTCTTTTTTTTTCCTAAACCTTAATAATGTGATTGTAGCTCGGATTTGTCCAGTGTGTGCATGTTAATCTACAATTGGTCTCTGCATTGTGCAATTGCTCCAAATGACAGAAGTGATGTGTACCGAGCATTTAATCACATTGGGTCATGTAGACTTATTTCACTACACAAAAATCTGCTGTCAGTGTTGTACGTAGCACTTGAGACTGGCCATGAGTCTGAGTCCAAGACAGTTGTTATGGTATTGGTCTTGTCATGGACTCTGAAGCATTTGGAATTGGTCTCAAGGACACAAACACTGAATATGTTTTGTAGTCTGTGCCAACTGTGCTATCGTGTCTCTGACATGAAACCAGTCTTCATTCACCCCAAAGGAATTCAGACCCTCTTTTTGTCTCTGTCTTGATTCAGACTCGACCCTCTTCTTGTCTCAGTCTTGATTCAGACTCGACCCTCTTGTGGTCTCAATCTTGATTCAAACTCGACCCTTTTTTGGTCTCAGTTTTGTTTCGAACTCAACCCTCTTCTGTTCTCTGCCTTGATTCGGACTCGACCCTCTCTTCTGTTCTACCTTGATTTGGACTCGACCCTTGTCTCGGTCTTGATTTTTTTTTTACTTGACCTTCTTCTGGTCTCAAGTCTTGATTCGGACTCGACCCTCCTCTGTTCTCGATCTTGATTCGAACTCGACTCTCTTCTGGTCTCAGCTTTGTTTCGATCTCGACCCTCTTCTGTTCTCTGCCTTGATTCGGACTCAACCCTCTTCTGTTCTGTCTTGATTTGGACTTGACCCTTGTCTCGGTCTTGATTTGTTCTTAACCCTTGTCTCTGTCTTAATTTGATCTTGACCCTTTTCTGGTCTCTGTCTTGATTTGGACTCAACCCTTGTCTGGTCTTGGTGTTGTTTCAAACTCAACCCTCTTCTGGTCTCAGTTTTGTTTTAAACTCAACCCTCATCTGGTCTCAGTCTTGACTTAGGGTGCTTTCACACCTGAGCGTTTGTTTCGGAACCTGGTGCGTTTTCTCCCTTGGCTCAGTTCGTTTAGGCATATGTGAACACGGCAATCGCGCTCGGACCCGCACCAAAACAATCGCAGTGTTCGATTCTGCGAGTGAGCACATTAATTATTGCAGTTAAAAACCAAAGAGCACCTCATCATCTTAAAACGTTGTGTAATCACGCATATCCGTGCAAGTCTGCAAGAACGCTGTCCTGACGCCCTCCGCTCTTGCTGCATTATAACATTCATATAGTGTTTCCATGGGTCTCGACACTGTTAGCCTACTAGACAGCGCTGAGAGATACAGAGAGAGTTCGCTTGAAATTATATGAATTTAATTCAACAGCGGGAATGACGGCTACATTCGTGTAGTGTTTGCATGTGTCTCGACAGTACAAAAAAGCCACAATATGCTCATGAAGCGAACTTGTCAGTCATTCTAATGGATGACGCTGAGAAAACTCTGACCAATAAGGGGACAGTTGTACACGCATGTGACTTGCATAAACGCATTTTGTTGCGCTTTGTAATATTGCCTTGTGAAAGCAAACCGAACCAAGAAAAAAATGCAACATTGTAACAAATTTAGTCCCTGTTTCGGAACAATGCAATTGACCTACAGGTGTGAAAACAACCTTAGACTCGACCCTGTTCTGGTCTTGGTCTTGACTCATACTCAACCTACTCAGGTCTCGACTACATCACTGCTTGCTGTAGCTCAGTTATAATGGAACATGTGAACACTTGGTTTCAGATTCCAATTCATATTTTCATTTATCCCTTTACATGTCAGACACATTTTTTTTTTTTCTGTCAAAAAAGAGCTGTTTACTGCCAGAATAGGCTACGAAGTGGACCAGACTTTGCTGATAGCAAAAGTCTGGCTTGTGTCAGACTTGTACAGTCTGTTAACCAACGGTACCACACATCAAACCTACCTGTTCTGTTTTGATATCTGTCCAAATCATTTAGTCATCAGTCTTCACATCTGTCCTCTTATGTTTCCCAGCAGCTGTTATTTCCTGTTTTCCAGTTTTCACATGCCATACACCTGCCAAACACGGCTAGTGGAGCCTGACACACAATAACTCACGCAACTGCCGCACATCATTCACCCAGCAATCAGTCTAACTGGACGCTCATCGTTGATCATCTGATGCGTACACTAGAAAGCAGCCCTCAGGTGTGCACATGCCGCTGTTGGCCACCTATCAGTCATAAAATACAATAAAATACAGTGTTTATCCTAGCTGCAAGTGAAACCCTATTTAACAAATCATTGTTTTCGCGACCCATCAGAACAGCCAAGTTTTGGGTCACAACCTGCCATTAGGGAAACACTGAGATAAATCACATTGAATTGAGACTATAATCTCTAGACAGACTCTGAGATCTTTCTGAAATAATTATCCATTTGCTCTGACATCGGTTTCTGTTGTTCGTGTTAGCCCTGTGGCAGTTTCAGAGTAGACTTATGCTGTCTACGTCTCAGTCTTATCGCGTAATCACAGTCAAGGACTGCAGGCCCACAGGCTAAACCTGATTTAGATAAATAAGACCTGTTAGATGGAGTAGCTCTGCACTACTGACAAATAAGCCTGCCTGTACGATGTGTGTAGTGGTTTTTGCTTGTCCATGTGGGGACCAAATGTGCTTGAAATTAAAATAATCTTAGAAAAAACTGAGACACACATTCAGCATTATTTTTAGCATCATTACTCCAGTCTTCAGTGTCACATGATCCTTCAGAAATCATGTTGATTCAGTGCTCTAGAAACATCAAATCATCATATTAGAATGATTTCTGAAGGATCATGTGACACTGAAGACTGGAGTAATTATGCTGAAAATTTAGCTTTGATTACAGGAATAAATTATATTTTACAATATATTGAATAAGAAAACACTTGAAATAATATTTCACAATATTACTGTTTTTACTGTATTTTTGATCAAACAAATGCAGCCTTGGTGAGCAGACGAAACCTCCTTCAAAAACATTAAAAAATCTAGTAGTGACATATATGATGCAGACTTAAAAATGTACTTCATAGAAATCCCAGTCTTTTAATGGTTATTGTAATCCTAATACACTTATTAAAAAAAATAAAATAAAATGTGTGTGTGCAAGTGCTTATGCATATAAATCTGCATATTGCTGCATACTGAACTTTTGTGTTGGAGTCATTAGATGGAAGCCAATAATTTTGTTGTGGGCATTTTGTTGGGTCAACACAACTTCCTTTTTAATATTATATTGATGGGCTTTAATAACCAAGTGTCCTAATTCTTGTTGGCGATAACGCTGAAACAAACATCTCTGGGTATTAGTCAAGCCCCATTGGACAGTAATAATCTGATGAAAAGTGATGTTGAACAGTTATTGTATATCTTGCAGTTTGCCATCGAGGGCGTATGACAAGACTAGACATGATTGCTCTGAAGTCTTTATAGTACAGTAGCCATCTAGAATCGTCTACGGCACTAATTGCGCAGCGGCTGATTAGCAATTGTAAGTGGTTGGTGGACGTGCAGTTGATAGGAGAAATGCTGATGGGGTGGTTTTCCTGTTAACCTGGTGGTGTGCTGTACATGGCATAATTAAATTGCCCCATGTCTCCTAACCCCACTGTAATATTAGCAGAGTTTATACAGTCATTCATCAAAAAATCCCTCATCAGAGATGCCGTACAAGACTAGCGGAACCTGCTAAGTTAGCACACAGCTGTTTGTGGTGAGAAGGAAACAGAGAACAGTCAACGAAACAGACCTTAAAAATTTCCTTTCTCAGCATATAGCTGTACTAGCTTACTAATAAGTGATATTTTCTCTAGCTTTTACTTAGTTGTTATTAAATATTAATATTTGACTTTGCATTATCTTACTTATCACATGGTTTCTAACAATAAATTATATATATATATATATATATATATATATATATGATTAAAAAAAATTGCATTGTAAATCATGATTATTATCTAGTAATTTAGTTTGCTTGTCTTAATGACATTGGACCAGTTCTACAGGCTGGTAGATTTACATGTGTATTCAAGTTATTTATTTATTTATTTATTTTTGCTGGTGCATCTGTACACTAAAACCTGAGAATTTCCCACTGACTTCACCTCGAGAGAACTTGAGCTGACCTCTGACCAGCGAGACTCTGATCCTTCCTTTGTGGAGTGATTTATGTGTCTTCGTTCATATCGATCGTATTCTGGTATGATCAAAGGTACACCTAAAAGCCAGCACTGAGAGAGACCATTATTGTGGATTTGGCTTTGCTCATACATTATTTATCTCCTTGAGCCTGTTCTATATGCCATTATGGACATTATGAAAGAAGGGAGCCACTGCCTCACCGTTTACTTAGTGTAAGCACAGGATGCACGGAGGAAAGATCGGATACAGTCAGTGCAGAGGGTCATAAAAATGCCATAAAGAGGATATTGAGATGCTCTCCTGCCACAGAATGTGCAACATTCCCTATTGGAAATGCGGCCCTGATTTAGGCAAAGGGAGATGGAGCTGTTTTTCATGGTGTCCGTGAGATGGAGTGGAGGGTTTGGGCTGGGAAGTGTTCAGTGAGTTAGAGCGGGATGTGTGGGCTGTGGCTTTCAGTTTGTTAGCAGTGTGATAGTGATGGATGTAGCTGGTATAATATCTGCTGGTTTCTTTTTTTTTCTGTTTCTCTTTCTCTAGAGCAAAGCTCGTGTTGAAGTCATGACGCTGGATTTGGCTTCCTTGAGGAGTGTCCGAGAGTTTGCCGAGGCCTTCAAAGCCAGGAAACTGTAAGTAATACACAATATAACAGAATTATTATGCAAGAATGAAGGATAAACTGCATCCAGAATGAGATGCTTGGCTAGGTCATCATGAAAAGCTTTCCACTTGCTCTGTCCTGAGACCGAACCCCCCACCCCCCCACTCCATTAACGAACTATCACATCAGAGAAGGGGCCAAAGGTCTCCCCCCTTTCATCGTGCGCCCCCGTCCCTCTTTCTGGTCAATAAATAAGTATCCGAACCTTAGCTATAGTTCCATCAATCTCAAGGATTGGTAAGTCCTTCACAGTCTCCTGGTTAAATCAATGACTGCTACCAGCTTTCGGGAAGTTGAACTGCACTGCTGATGACACTGAAATTGACTTTTAAAGACAGTCTATACATGTGTGGTGAGAATAAATAAATATACACATACATAAATAAATATGCTGCGTCTCATTTTGGAGGCTGCGTCCTCCAGAGGTCGCATTTTAAGGCTGCATACGTCATCGAGGCAGTCTCATTTAAGAAAAGTAACTTAGATTGCAAAGTAAGAAAGAAATTACAGTATTTTACACTTCACAAGAAATAACAGTCAATTTTATGATGGTTAATTTTCTTAAATAAGACATATTGATGACGTAAACAGCCTACAAATGTGACCTCGGAGGACACAGCCTCTGAAATGAGACGCAGCTATAGATTAATTTAATTAATTAATTAATAATATAGTTTATTATTATTTTTATTTTTGTTGCAAATAAATAAATAGTTTCATTGCTTGGTTTATAAATAATATGCATTATTTATTTTTTATACATACATCCATACATGTTAATGTATAAATTAATACATACATACATAGTTTCATTTAATTATTCATAAATAGTATATTATATTTTTTGTTGCAGTGTTAATAATAATAATAATAATAATAATATATATATATATATATATATATATATATATATATATATATATATATATTTTTTTTTTTTATTATTATTATTATTATTTTTTATTATTATATATAATTTTTTTTTTATAAATAACCTTTTCAAAAAATGCTTTTTCAAAAAGGTAAGGTTGCTTTAATCCTGGACTAATTAATATTCTCTTGAAAAGAGCATTGATTATATAGTGTTGTCTGCTATTTATTATCACAACATTGTAACATTATTTAATATGATGTCAAGACCAAATATTTAAGTTTCAATGTGTCTCGTATGCCTTCTATTATCATATCAATACAGTGTTTTTTTTTTTTTTTTTAATCTGTAGACATTCATTGTTTTTTTGATGGTGAGCTGCAGTGATCAGTAATTAGGCTAATGAGGCATAATTATGATTTAATATAGACGTGTCTAGAATGTTTTCTTGGCTCTGTGAGAATGGTGTCCGTTCAGATGTAGTACCTTATACTGTAGTTTTCAGGACAACAAAACTGTCTGATGTGATGTATTGTAATGTAATTACATTATTACTATTAGTACTACTACTAATGATAATAATTAATTAAATTAATTAAACATTATTTCTGTTTTTATGTTGTTCATTTCAGGAATATCATTGTCTGATATGATTCTGTTTTCAATTCGGCTCCTTTCCCAGTTCTGCTTCATGCTTTTCTTGTTCATATATCGACTTCCTTCATTTCACTGCAGTAGAGCCTCGACCTTCACAGTTCCATCAGCTCAGTCCATATTTAGTGAGTTGCAGTATTAGAGGTGACGTCCTGGTTGTGTGGAGACACCGCCGGTGTCCCCAAGCCCTCGAGGGGCTGCAGGACTCATCTGGCCCCTGGCCGGCCCCGGGGCAAGGCAGCAGCTTGGTCAGCAGCCAGAGCCCTGGAGGTGACCCCCACCCTGTCCCCGAGCCAAACCCCCTCCACCCTCCTTCAATCAATGCAACTTTCTTAAAAACTGATTTTCCCACATGCTAGAAGGTATAAACTGCGGTGACTGTGGCTCCTGATTACGGGATCTCTGAGCATTGTTTCCAGAAGTGACCCTGAGAGAGATGTGTGTTTTGGGCTCTATTCCAAAACCTGGTTAGCTGCCTTGCCTACAGCCTACATATACTGTAGGCCGCTGCTTTCTGAGGCTAATCCTAACAGAAATGGAGCCTCATAAGTGACTGATTGTGTCAGTGAATCACTTGAAGTGCACAGGCAGCTCAACTTAATTGGTTCTAGTAGAGTTTGGTGTTAGCATGTTGCTAAGCTAACAATGCAGCATTCATACAGACATAAAACAGCACACGCAAGTATTTGGGCAGTATAAATAATGTTTAATTTCGACAGTCAATGTTTTGTTGTGTTTGTCATTATGAAATTGCCCTCTGCACAGAGAATGCACTGCTGCTTTAGAATTTGCCTTACAGTGTGTTGTTTAAGTTTGCTTTGTTTTGTCTGTTTTGTTTTGCTTTTCATTTTTGTTTCGCCTTTGTGTTGTTTTGCTTTGCTTTGGGTTCTGTTTTTTCATTTCTTTTCTGTTTACTCTTGTTTTATTTGTTTTTTGTTCTTTGCTTTTGTATTGTTTTGCTTTTTGTTTTGTTTTACCTTTGAGTTATATTACTTTGTGTTCTATTTTTTTTTTGTTCTGTTCTATTTTGTCTTGTTTTGCTTTGCTTTTGTGTTGTTTTTGTTGTTGCTTTTGCTTTTTGTGTTGCTTTGTTCTGTTTTTGTTTTTTTGTTTTCCTGTTCTGTTTTGTCTTTTGCTTTACTTTGCTTGTTTTGTCTTGTTTTGATTTTTGTTTTATTTTGACATGCTTTCTTTTGCTTTGTTTTGTTTTGTTTGTTTTGCTTTGTTCTGTTTTTGTTTTTTGTTTGTTCTGTTTTGTCTTTTGTTTTACTTTGCTTGTCCTGTCTTGTTTTGCTTTTTTGTGTTATGTTGATGTTTTCTTTTCTTTTGCTTTGTTTTTGTTTTGTGTGTTTTGCTTTTTGTGTTGCCTTGTTCTGTTTTTGTTTTTTGTTCTGTTGTTTTGTCTTGTTTTGTTTTACTTTGCTTGTTTTGTCTTGTCTTGCTTTTTGTTTTTTTGATATATTTTCTTTTGCTTTGTTTTTGTTTGTTTTGCTTTTTGTTTTGCTTTTTGCTTCGCTTTGTTCTGTTTGTTTATTTTGTTCTGTTCTGTTTTGTTTTACTTTGCTTGTTCTGTCTTGTTTTGCTTTTTGTGTTTTATTTCGATATGTTTTCTTTTGCTTTGTTTTTGTTTTGTTTGTTTTGCCTTTGTATTGCTTTGGGTTTTTTGTTTTGCTTTGCTCTAGGTGTTTAGTTTCACTTTGCTTTTTGTGATTTGTTTTGTTGTAAGGGTTGTCTCTCAGAAGGGTTTTGGAGCAGAGCCTAGGACTGCAGAGTGCATATCTTAGAATTGTTTGTGGCCTATTTGCGTCTGAATTCGTTCATATTTGTGTACAGCCAGTATTGCTATGTGTGTGTACATGCATTTATGTTTTCCACATGTGTAATGGTTTGTTGGTTAAAGTGACAGTTCGGGCTTGTGCAAATCTTTCCCTTGTCTGTGCCTTAGCCTTCCAAACACGTTTGGGCTGGTCAGCTCATAATGGAAGCTGTTAGCCTTTAATAAGAGGGAGAGATTAACCTATTAGTTTGGGACCCAAAGCATTTATTTGGCCCAGTGACCCAAAGTGAGTGTGGGGATTGAGAAGACTTTCTCCCTGTTTTTTTTTTTTTTTAACAGGACTTTATGGACTTTTTTTTCCCTGTCTGTCCTTTTACATCACAGCTCAGGATAGTTGCTAGTGAAAGGTTTGGGACTCTGCACAATGAATCACTCTTCATTCGTCTCACTTCGCAATAGTAAAAATAATCAGAATCATTGCACCTTTTTTTTTTTTTTTTTTTTTTTTTTTAAATGCGACATGACTGTGAGATATGATATGTTTATTATAGTGCCAGAGGGCAAATCCTGATCAATGATCATGCTGAATTTTGCAGAAAACAGCAGTTCTAGGCTATTAACACAGTTTATGGGTGTAGTGTAGTGGAAAAAACTAACACAACATAAAAATGATTATTTATAACAAAACTTACATTTTCAATGAAATACCTGTCTTTTTTGAATTCGTTATAGACCAAGCGAGTTCATATCATTAACATCTTTACTGAAGCTGCATCATCTTATTTTACATCCCAACACACAGGGAATACAAACACTGAACTCTCTGTGCAAATCTGCAATAATTAATAAGTTTAACTGTCCCCAGACTTTATGAAGGCCTGTGTTGAAAATGTTAGACCAATTTATGGAGATCCACACATGGGGAAAAAAGATATCAACTCACGAGCATGTTTTATTAATCATTTGCTTTAGTTAAAACACGAGGATGTTTTATTCAGCTATTTCGTCCCTGCGTTTTAATTCCTTTGTTGTAGTTAAATTGTGGCTACCTTTTAGCCTACTTATTATTAATTTCTTCGTTTTTCAAATCATAACGAATTAATACAATGTTCTCATGTTTTAACTAATAGGCTACAAAAAAATTATTTAATAAAAAGCGATCAACAATTTCTTAATTCACGGACACTTTATTTTTCTGAATGTTATGCGCGGTGCTCTGTGTTGTAGGGGAATAAATGTTTGAATGGGCATGCGTGACCTGTTAAAATACAGTACATCAGTGAATTATTAAATGCAGTTTCAAACGATTTATTTTTAAATAATTTGGTCACACTAATTTGGTCACAATATTGACATAGCGAATAAAATTAGAAAAACTAGGCTTTCACTTGTTTTAATCTCTCGCCACGAGTTACACAACCCATGTAAACATCTTTGTATTCTTTCATGCTAGAGCTGTACAAATGAGGGTACTTTCTAACCTTGTTGCACAATCTCTCGTCTATGTAAGCCTCCGTTGTCGCTGTAGCTTGCATGCGTTCCGGTCTGTTCTATTTATCGACCTTGTAAATCGACGCCCCCAGGGCATGGTCGCCACCTTGTGGATAAACTAATTACTGCAAAAAATTCAATGCGCATGTGTACAGTACAGTATGCACGTACTCTTCTGATGACAAAATTCACGTCACGCGCACTGTACACTGACCCTTGCGTGTGCGTAAAAAGTGAAGTATACTTTGGGCTTTACTGAGCAATGTTGCAAATCGTCCCTTTGCGCCACCTGGTGGTGATTTTGCAAATGCGCGTCACATGTGACTAGGTTGTATTTAACGCCATGGTCGTGCGGTGGTTGAGTATCTACTGTAACTGTGGTGTCTTCAGTTTAAGGATGGCAGAGTATTGCTTTGACGATTTAAAGGATTAGTTGATTTTCAAATGAAAATTATCCCAAGCTTTACTCACCCTCAAACCATCCTAGGTGTATATGGCTTTCAGATGAACACAATCTGAGATATATTAATAAATATCCTGACGCATCTAAGCTTTATAATGGCAGTGAACGATACCAGTGAGTATGAAGCTGAAGAAAGTGTCTCAATCCACATCCATCCATAAAAAAAAAATCATCCATATTTAACAGGTTATGAAGTAAAACATCTAGCTTCCGCCAGACCGCCTTCTGTATTCAACTTACAAAGAAAGTTTAATGCCTCTCACAGTTCAAAATGCTTATGATATGTCCCACGCCTTCCCTATTCAGCTTACTTAAAATTTTTAACTGATGCAACATCAGTTACATTTTCTTTCTAAGTTGAATTCGGAAGGTGGTCTGGCGGAAGCTAGATATTTTACTTCATAACTTGTTAAATATGGATATTTTTCTTACACAAATGCATTACTTCGCTTCAGAAGGCCTTTATTAACCCCCCAGAGTCGTGTGGAGTACGTTTTGCTTTGGATGGATGCACTTTCTTCAGCTTCATACTCAGTTGGTCCCGTTCACTGCCATTATAAAGCTCGAATGCATCAGGATATTTATTATTATAACTCCGATTGTGTTCATCATAAAGAAGAAAGTCATATACACCTAGGATGGCTTGAGGGTGAGTAAAGCTTGGGGTCATTTTCATTTTAAAGTGAACTAATCCTTTAAAGTAATTAGACACATAACGTTTAATGTACAGTTGATTGGCTAAAAGCAAATCTAAAGTGTTGGGGTTTGTTTATTCTATACAGATAGGAGTTTTAGAAGCGTATTTGACCTAAACTATTGTTCAGATCCCTAATCCTGCATATGAAAAAGAGCTATGATGGCTGAATGACCTCTGATGACCTCATCTGCTATCCAGTGCTCCAGTGAACACTTTCAAACACTCCTCATGCCCATGAAACCCAGACCGCCGTGATCATACCCGAGTGAGTGAGTGTGTGAATGAATGAATGGATGAATATCCTCTCTCTCCCTTGCCAAGGTTGTATTTCTTCATTAGCTATTCCCAGGATGTGTGTGTGTGTGTGTGTGTGTGTGTGTGTGAGCGTGTCCCGGAGGAGGTGGAGTAGATTAATTCTCATCAGAATGGAGAGGTGCTCAGGTGTGAATGGCAGCAGGCAGCTGGTGAAACCACGCCACGCCTCCCTGTTTCTGTTTCCGTCGAGATGTCTGCCGGCACCGCTAGCACGCACACACAGTAACAATTACTGCCATTGGAGCTTAATTCAATCACAGCTGCTTTCGCCACTTTTTTTTGTACCCTGTCTTTTCTTTTGTAGCCGTTTGTAAACCCCCACCCTGCCTTGCCCCGCTCGCTCATTATTTTCTTTTTCTCTCACTCGTGTTCTCTTTGTTCTTCACCCTCAGTATGTTCAGGTGGGCACGCGAAACATATTTCCATGTACTTATCATTCCTTTGTTCTCATCAGGTTCTGTAGCGTTTAATTAACTCAGTCACACGACATATGCTGTGAAGTGAAGTTGATCGCCTATGATGTTTAATTTCGCTGTGTATTGATTGCTTGTGGACAAATTCCTGACTCAAGGTGTTCAAACCAAGAGTAATGCAATGAAGCGACACAGATATGCAACAAAAAATGCAAATATTCTCACCAAAACTAGTTATATACCAATTATTTTAGTCTCTGAAAAAAGTTTGCATACTTGTCTGTCAGTCAAACTCACTACGGTAAACCACATCCTTTATTGCAGTAACTATTGAGAAGCTATTATAATTATTGATAAGCTAACAATGAAATACTTGAACAAGTATTGTAATATAGGTAATATATAACTATATATAAATATACAAATATAAAACTTTAACCACATAGCTTTACATTTCAGTAATGGATGATTTTTGTTTTCAACAATAAATACTTTGTTTTGTTTGTTATTATGAGATATCCCTCTCCACAAAGTATGCAATCCTGGCTTATTTACCTTTTTTGTTGTTGTTGTTGTTTTTCTCCAAAAGGTTATATTTCAGAAGTAATTTGGAGCAGATAAATTAATATGTTGGGTCATTCTGAACATGTAATGGGCTGGAATATCTCAAATTAAAACTAAAAGTCTAAAATGGCTGCTTCTCTCTGTGTTATTAATGAAATTACCTGAACATTAGTATTCAACAGTGAACAGTCAACAGTAGGACATCAATAGAATTACTAATAAACTATAAGCAGAAGAAAAAATATAATGAAATAAATGTAAATTAAATACCTTTTTGGTCTTTTTAAATGTTGTGATTGACAAATCATGTAAGAACTGACAAAACATAACAATCCTAGAAAACAGACCACACCTTGGGAAGGAGACAACTGTAATTTTATAAAATTTTAGTGTTTTTAGAAATATTTAAAGTATACGTTTCATGCCTAGATGTACAGAAATGGTAAATGCATACATTTCAGTGTAATATTTATCTAATTAAAATGTAATTTAGAGATTATATGAATTATATGATTATATGAAGAGTTTGGTTCCAAAATGCGATAAACGCCATTTAAAAAAAAAAAAAAATTTAGTTCTTGCCTAATTCAGTATTGTATCTGGTCTATATTGAAAAGTCAATTTTTAATTTTACTCAAAATGAGATATCCGTCATGTTATTCTGTCATGTTTTCTCCCTTTCTTTCCAAAACGCGACATACGCCGGTCTCCCTTCTCTGCAGAATGCAATATATCCGCTCAACCAATCACAGCGCACCATTCTACGCACTGTAAACCGTAATGGCGGCGCTCTGAATACACCTGGCATCCTACTTTTCCTTATCTACTTTGTGCTTTGTGATCAACAAAAACAGAAAAATGAATAATTTTGACGGCATTGATGAATCTGTGGTGGTTTCGGCGGTGGGAAAGAAACGCAAGTCATCGAAATGTAATCATTTACGTGAGGAGATTAAGAAGATGAGGCACTCAAGTCAGGAGGAGGAAAAATGCCGGCTGTTGCTTGTTCCACGACACCATCAAACTTCTGTCACGGTCCCCAAAACTGAATCATGAATAGTTTACAAAAGCCGTTTGACCAAGAATGATTAACTGTCGAATCTGGCATTTCTAGTTTTGATTCTAAACATCTGAAAACATAACATGATTGCTATTTGAATGTTTGCAGTATAGCGACGCCCCTGGGTAGTTGCAGTCAATATCAATGTACTCGGCAAATGTGTTGTTTTTATTTGAACCGTGCGGTGGTTCCAGATACTCTTTAATCGGTAATTACCTACGGAGTTATAATTAATTTATAACATTAACATTGAATTCATTTTGGGAGCAACAACTGAATGTATTTTTAGTAAAATGCCTGTATTTAGTATTGACAAAGTTCAGAGGCTGTCATATATGTGAATCAACTTACTTTGTTGTGTATTTTCAACAGTTTCAATATGAAAAATAACTTTTATATTGATGGATTAATCTCATTTTGAAAAAAAAAAAAAAAAAAAAAAAAACGTGTCATGGATTTATTGCATTTTGGGGAAAAAATAATCAGTTTTTATAATGTTTGAAAATCAAAATCTAGATTTGAATTTTTAATGTTTTTACAACCTAAAGATGCTAAGTGAATAGTGGTTTTCATCTTGCCACTTTCTTGGTAAAGAAAACACATTTTTACTCAAATTAATCAAAATGGATTTATAGCGTTTTGGAACCAAACTCTTCATACATACACACACACACACACACACACACACGTGTGTGTATATATATATATATATATATATATATATATATATATATATAATATATAATATATATATATATATATATAATATATATAGGTTTCTGGTTTTGGTTTGGAGTCTCCTACAATAGGTTTACATGCATCCGAGGTCCAAAAGCGGTCATTTTCTCATAATATACATTGCAGCATCAGCTCTTTTCTTACAGTGTCTGAAAGAGGTTCGTTTGAAGAAGTCTCTCTAAACTCCTTCTTTTCAAAAGCCTGTTCTACTCTTATTGGTCAGATGGCCCAGTCTGTTATGATTGGTCTACTCTGCTCTGATTGGTCAGACGGCCCAGTCTGTTGTGATTGGTCTACTCTGGGCCATCTGACCAATTGGAGCAGTCTGTTGTGATTGGTCGGTAACCAATTACCATATATGAATTTCATCTCTTCCTACACAGTACTTCATACACAGTGATAGGAACAGTAATGATGGCGTCAGTTTTACCAAATCAATCTCATCCTTTGAAAGTGCATCAAAATGGATTTGCTTTGGCAGCAGAAAACAGCATCTTCTTGACATGAACAACATGAGCCAAACTCTTCCAGTCTCAGATACAACTACAGTGTTTGAGGGCGGGGCGAAGTAGATGTTGTTCACAGGCAGCTAATGAAGACCATAGGTGGGCATTATGCAAATTTGTTACAAACCTGTGTAGTTTCGAGCAGGAAGTGAGACTGGAATGACTCGTTTCAGGCAGTTCAGAAGCACTTCTTTCTTTTGGGAGGCAATAACTTTATTTATCTGCACTTTGCTCTCTGCGTCTTTGAAACTTTGCAGACATTTTACATTACAAACCGCTATATTACACACTACATGAAAGGAAATATCTGGAAAAAGAAACGCAATCGGGGCACTTTAATATACTACGACTTGTAAATAACTTTAATAAACTTCTTTCATGGAATCACTCTACAATGAAATTACAACACATTGCTAAAAAAGGAATGGCTATAAAATTGCTGACAACTAAATATGAAATGTATATATTTGTACATTAATATTTTTATATTATATTTGTATATAATTGTATATTGTAAATATAGTAAATAAATGATGCTAATCATACTGCTGTTGTAATGAAATGGCAGGCTTATAGACAGAGATGCTACAATAGCAGCTGTACTTGAGCATGACAAAGAAAACAGCTGCCTGGAGGCCGATGGGTGAACTGACTTTCCTAAAAGGGACTTTGATTTATATCAAACACTGTCCCTCTTTGCCAGCTCTTGTTTTACGTGCGTTCTACACATTTTTTTTGTGCACCTCCTGTTTTTTAAACTTCTGATGCTTTTAAATGTGACAACTGATATAAACATATCTCATGACTCAAAAGCTTTTATCTTATTGGTTGGTGCAGCCAAACAAACAAACAAACAAACAAAAAAAACCTAAGGTTCCAAGTGGGGGATTTCACATGGATGCCATAGAAGAAGCATTTGTAGTTCCCCAAAGAACCTTTCAATGTACAGTTCTTAAAAGAACCATTTTTTTTTTCTTTGTGTGAAGAACATTTGAATAATCTTAACCTTTGTTTTCCACCATTAAGAACCTTTTGTGGAATGGAAAGATTCCATGGATGTTAAAGGTTCTTCATGGAACAATCAATTCCAAATAAAGAACCTTTATTTTTAAGTGCATGCAGCGAAGGAAAAAAAGGGCTTCATAACAAAGAGATCCATAGATGTACATCATTTATATTTAACATCTCATTGCCCATAAAATCTTAGCGCTGTGAGAATAGTCTTTTACAGTGTGTGTGTTATCAGTGTCTCTACAGAATTATTCGTACCCGTCGTGGCTTTGCTAATGACCACGTGTTTGTGGGTGCCGTCTGTGTAACGCCGTTTATGTGTGTCTGTCTATTTTAAAGCATCTCTCTGTTAGCCACACATTTTCACGGCGGCCCGTAAATGCAGCCCCTTAATGACGGCCGGTCGGAGTGGAGGGAGACAAAAGCAATCATTCTTTTATGGGCAGAGATTATTCTCAGGTCAAAGGTCGTGCCCTGGGGGTTCTTTAAAGTAAGTATGGAGCGTTATTCCTCCCCGTTCGGTCGTTACCGCCCCCGCTCGCCCTGACACGTAAATTGCACATTTGTGGAAGACCCCCCTGATCGCATTAATAAGTTTAAAGGGAGTTTTTACATTATGTGGGCTAAGCTATTAAAACCATTTGTTAGCTTTTTGCTTATGAAGACACGCCTGGCGGGGGGCGTCTCAGAACGAGCGTGTGCGAGCCGCAGTTGTTAAATCATAGGACACAACAGTAGGATTATCATGCAAACAACAACACTGCTTCCCACAGAGGCCCATTTCCAAATCGACCAGAGAAATTACATTTTAGGAGAGAGATTTTGTTCAAGAAGAAATATTCCTTCCTACAACGATTTGTGATGCACGATATCTTAAAATACCTCCATTTCATCATCAGGGGCCACTATTTGTAGTGGTTTTTTTTTTTTTTTTTTTTTTGGCTCTCAACAGAAGAGCTACACAACTATAGCTGTTGTTATGTGGTTTATTGATAATGAAGGCTTGCTTTACTGGTCCGTCCATCTGTCCGTCGATCAAGCATTTGCAGTTCTGTGGGCAAAAACAGAAAAACACACTCTAAATCCAGAAAAATTTAGAAAACTACAGACTGGTATCCTGTCTTCCATTCATTGCTAAGACACTTGAGCCAGTCGTGTTCAACCAGGTCTCTACCTTTCTCACACAGAACAACCTCCTGAACAACAACCAGTTTGGCTTCGAAAGCGGCCACTCAACCGAGTGCCCTGCTCTCAGTTATTGAAGCTCTGGCAAGAGCAGCTTTCAAATCATTAGTACTCATCTTGCTAGACTGTCTGCTGCTTTTGACACAGTTAACCACCAGATTCTCCCTGTCAATCCTCATGACAAAGGGCATCTTAGGAACCAGACTCCAGTGGTTCAAGTCTTACCTCTCAGCTAGGTCCTTCAGGGTGTCTTGGAGGGGTGAGGTATCTAAGTCGCAATATCTATCTACTGGGGTGCCTCAGGACCTACTGGGGTGCTTGGACCACTTCTCTTCTTCATCTACATTTCATCACTAGGATCGGTCATTCAGAAACTTGGTCTTTCTATCACTGCTATGCTGATGACACACAACTCTACCTCTCATTCCAACCAGCTGATCCAATAACTGCTCACATCTCAGCCTGCCTGACAGACATTTCTGAGTGGATGAAGGACCACCACCTTCAACTCAACCTTGAGAAGTCAGAATTGCTTGTGATCTCAGCCAACCCCAACACTTTATCACAACTTCTCCATTCAGCTAGGTTTGTCAACCATAACTCCATCTAGGACAGCCAGGAACCTTGGAGCCTTGGATGATATGATTCATATTATATCATTCAGAACTCAATGAACAACAACAACAACAAAAAATACTAGAGTAGATTCTATCTTAAACACATCTGATTGGCCATTGCGTTCAATGAAATCAACAGATATGCTGTTATTGGCTAAATTTCTCAACACTGTAAAACACGTGGTAAATGGAAACCTTTGACGCTACCCAGAACGCAAACACAGATACACACTGGAGAAAATATAAAATAATAATAATAATAAACGGTTACGCACTGGATCGTTTGCCAAATCTGTTTCACCAATTTTCTACTATTACAGAGAAAAATGATCCTAGACCAGCAGTTATTGACAGCTCCCTGTAAAAGCAATCAGCAGCAGCAGTCAGTGGTTTGAGTGAGAAAATTCCATAGTCTCCATGGCCAGGGGAGTGGCCACTCTCAAAATGAACGTAGAAATTTTAATGCGCTAGACACAGATTATCTTGTGTTTTGCGTTAGTTCAAATGCGCATTTTGGTGTTGGAAACACTTGATGCTGACAATGTGTTGTGACCTTTTGTGCATGTAAAACACCATGGCATTATGCATTAAAGGGTTAGTTCACCCAAAAATGAAAATTCTGTCATTAATTACTCACCCTCATGTCGTTCCACACCCTGTAAGACCTTCGTTCATCTTCAGAACACAAATTAATATATTTTTAATAAAATCTGTGGGCTCAGTGAGGCCTCTATTGCCAGCAATGACACTCCCTTTTTCAGTGCCCATAAAACTACTGAAAACATGTTTAAAACAGTTCATGTGACTACAGTGGTTCAACCTTAATATTATAAAGCGACGAGAATACTTTTTGTGCGCCAAAAATAACAAAATAGCGACTTTATTCCACAATAGTGATGGGCGATTTCAAAACACTGCTTCATGAAGCTTCGAAGCTTAACAAATCATTTGTTTCGATTCAGTGGTTCAGAGCGCGTATCAAACTGCCAAAGTCACGTGAACTATTGAAGTTTCAAAACACTTATGACGTAACAAAGCCTTGTTTACTGAAATCATGGGATTTTGGCGCTCTGAACCACTGATTCGGAATAAAGATTGTGGAACTTTATTCCACTGATTGTGGAATAAAGTCGCTATTTTGTTATTTTTGGCACACAAAAAGTTTTCTTGTCACTTTATAATATTAAAGTTAAACCACTAGTCACATGAACTGTTTTAAATATGTTTTTAGTAGCTTTCTGGGCATTTGAAAGTGTTAATTATCTTGCTGTCAATGCAGGCCTCACTGAGCCATCGGATTTCATCAAAAATATCTTAATTTGTGTTCTAAAGATGAACGAAGGTCTTACGGGTGTGGAACGACATGAGGGTGAGTAATTAATGACAGAATTTTCATTTTTGGGTGAACTAACCCTTTAAAGCCCAACAGAAGGTCTGACCAACATAGCCCTTGACATTCGTGCAGAATTCGGAAGTTTAAACTAGTCATAGCCATTTTGCGCACAGGCACTTGCAGGTATTAATGGAGACAGGTGTCTTTAGCGACCGCGTATTTCATCAGTTCTTATGCGTCTCTATGCAGCATAATAATAATACAATGTTCAGCAACACAGTTAACTCTCTCTGAAGCAGTGGGCTCCATCATGACAAGTTCCCTCAAGATATAGGCTAATACGTAATACCTGATAATCACGTTAACATGCTCAGCTAGAACTTGAAAAAGCTGGCTCTGCATGCAAAGATTTGAAAAGGACTCAAATATGTGAAAATATCCATAGCGACTTGCATACATAAGTTTTCGAAAACCGCTTCCCACGTAACAGGAGTGCATTCAAGTTTATATTCTCTATACGTTGCTTGTTGGTAATGCGAACAGAGGTAAAATTCCAATGAATTGTTGCAAAAACATGACACGGATCACTTTGTTGCTGAATTTCTTCCACTTTTTAATATATATATATATATATATATATATATATATAATATTTTTTTATTTTATTTTTTTATTAGAGATGGACCGATGCATCGGCTAACAATCGGTATCGGCCGATAAAAGCTATTATTATCACTATCGGCTGATTGTTTAAAAACTGCCGATGATCAGGGCTGATTATATCCTGTCAATCAAAAGTGTGCAGAAAAACGTGTCCAGACTGCAACTCATACATACTGTGTGTGAAGAAAATCACTCTTGTGTTGAATTTTAACGCATTAACAGTTTAAAAATAGTGACGTTAAAGCAGGCCCTTTTTGACCCTATGAATCACCCGTAGTTCAAGCCAGGGTTGCCAGGTCTGTGTTTTTTTTCCTACATCAAATATTATTTGTAGCGCCTCCCATCCAACAATCGCAAAAAGATTTGTGATTCTGATACTTCTGATAAGAATTAAAGTTTCAGTTTTCAAATTCTGTCCATTTTTATCATGAAATTCAAACAATAAATGGCGTTTTGATGCTCTTAAATGTGACGTGTCAGATCGCTGTAATGACTCAGTTCAGGCGGCAGCACGAGTCTTTCTTCCTCTTCAATAGTTATATCTCGAAAAACATGAATGAACATCAAAGGTATGTTGAAATATATTGTACAATCTACCGGAATGTATCATGTCTCATGTAATCACTTTATTTGTGTTTCAACCGTGGAAAGACGTCAATAAAACAGCTTGTGAACAATATGTAACATCATGTCACTTTTACCTCAGGAATGTTTTCCAGTGTTCACAGTTCCTTAGCTATCTGTATATAATAACACTAGAGAGGAGCTTATTTACTGTTAATTATATGTTTGTGTAAATTTGCCATGAAGACAAGTGCTTATGAAAACTACCTTATGTGATACTAAGTTTTATACATTTCAGTTTTTATTTGAGTGTAATATTATATCTGAAAATAAACAGCAGCTGAATATAATACCTCTGCTGTTAATTGTAACCTCTAATATTTTAGTGTACCAAATGAGAGGGTCCCCTGTATAGTTTGCAACATTATTTGGGAGATTTTTTTTTTTTTCCTTAAGAAAAACCAAACTATCGGTATCGGACGATATCATTCTGAATAATCGGCCATCGGTATCGGCAGATAAGTTTAGTATCGGTGCATCTCTATTTTTTTATACAGTTAACATAGCAAGTTGTTAACAACATTATTATTGTTATTATACTTGGGGTGAAAACCACTGCCTTAATGGACATAAATGATACTGCAAAATTGTGCAATCAGAGCTATATTTCTCCTGGTGAATGATAAAATGGACAAAAAATGTATCTGAGCCACATATAAGGAACATAAAATCATTATATAGTAAATGCAAATAATAAAAAGTAACTAGTTATATATTCCATCATAGTTTGGACAGCACAATCATTTGATTTATTCAAACAAATTATGAGTGATGTTAAGGAATGAGCGTCCCTTGAAGTGTCGGGTGTCATGGTGTGTTCACACCAGATGGGAATGAAGCGTTAAGTGCGAGTGATTTACATGTTAAGTCAATGCAAAGGTGCGATTTGCGCGAATGAGGCGGCACAAATTGAGCGTTTCGGGCGTTTGACGCGCGATTCGTGTGAGTTGAAAAATCTGAACTTTGGCAAATATTCGCGCAGCCTTAACCAATCAGGAGCTTGCTCTAGTAGTGACGAGATTATGATGTAGCGAGCAGAGGCAGAAATCCGAAACAACAATGGAGGACAAAATCATTGTCGCTGTATGTGGATACCCGGAGCTGTACGATACATCTTCGTACTTTTATAGAAACAGGAATAAAAAGGATCTTGCTTGGAAGAAAGTGAGTGAGGAGGTCGGACAATCTGGTAAGTTGTAAAAACGCTCTTTACTCAATTTGAGCTATATATATACATATTGAGACTGCCGCCTGGCAGAAGCCCCTCACATGACGCGAATTCGCGTCTGTTGTGAAGCGAATTTCACGCGCAAATGAAACGAGTAAACTCAAAATGTTCAAGCGTCCAACTACGCGCGAATAGCGCGATTTATTTGCGCAAGTCGCGTCTGGTGTGAACGCCCCATTAGTCCTGTTGGGGTTTCCTGGTTTCTGTGTGATATCGGTGTCTCGCGCAGCGCCCATGGGATACGTTATCTGCTGCTCACGAGCGATCACAGACATGTTCCTCTTCCATTACACGCTTTCAAACACAAGCGTGAAAGTCATAAAGTTTAATGGTGTTCTCTCGCAGGTACAATCACTCCCTCTTTTTGAGTCCACGCTTCATTAAGTCCTAGAGAGATCTCTCTGTGTGTGTGTAAGAGTGTGAGTGTATGTGTCTGTGTGAGTGCGTGTGCGTGTGTGTGCCAGGCTCTGTGCCCATGACTGTGAGATTGTCAGTCAGAGGTGGAGAGTAGATCTGTTTCCTCCACAGATGTTTCCAGCGGGTCGTGTTCTCCAGCGGGTGGTGAACGGCTCTCTTGAGTCCTGGAGCATCTTGATACCCTTTGGGCAAACCTGATGTGTGCCGAGCGCTTGTGTGTGTTTTATTGTGAGAGATGACTTTGTCTGATCAAGCACAGAGCGAATTCTTTGCATTTTAGACATTTGGTCTATTTGCAGTTTAACATATAATTGAATTGAGCTCCACTGAAGTACTTACCATTTCATAACTTTTTATTTTAGATGTTTTAAACAGGAAATGCATGCAATTGAGCTGGTAATGAATATGACTGAGATTTTATATATAAAATGGAAAATACTGGTTGCTCCCTACATGTGACCCCTAATTCCCATATTCTGTCTGGGCTAAAAGACGCAAGCCTTTTCTGATAAAACAAACAAACAAAAAACAACAACAAAAACATCCAGTCCCAGCTAAACTTTGCAAAAACATATATCCAGTCTCAAGTGTGGACAAGTGTGTTAGACCATGATTGAACTTTTTGGCCAGAGTTGTAAAAGCAAAAACAACAGCATACAGCAAAAGAACAGCATACCCACAGTGAAGCATGGAGATGCAGCATCACGCTTTGGGCTGCTTTTCTTCAGCTGGAACAAGGGCTTCAGTGAAGGTGGAGGGAATCCAAGTAGCAGTCAGTTTTTGGCACAGAATCTTCTGGCATTTGATAGAAATTTCACCTTTCAGCATGACAATTAACGTAAACGCACATCTAAATCAACAGAAAGAATGGCTTCAGCAAAGAAAGATGAATGTTTTGGGATGGCCCAGCCAGAGCCCAGACCTGAATCCTATTGTAAACCTGTGGAGGACCTAAAGGGGGCCGTGCACAGGTGATGTCCTCACAATTTAACAGATCTAGAACGTTTTTGCAAATAAGGTTCAAGACGTGCCAAGCTTATAGACTCCACTCCAAACAAACTGAGTGCTGTAATGAAATCAATGGGCGTTTCAACTAACTATTAGTACGGGGGGGTGCACAATTATGCAGTTAGTTATTCCAAGTTTTTTATTTTAATTTTTTTCTCTGAAATGTGTCACGTTGGTTTTCAGTGGCATTGCATATGTTGTAATTTTTACATGAAAGGTGTAAAAGTTCTGATATGATTTGTCTTTATTTTTTTGCATTACAAAAACCAGCTGTTTTTACAGGGATGTGTAGACTTTTTATATCCACTGTATATATGAAATATTATTAAATATTATTACCTTAAATGTATTATATTATATTATATTATATTATATAAAAACCCATAAAAAGATTAAAAATATGAAAATATTGAAATATATTGAAACATTTTGAATAAATAAAATATTATAAAATATATTTACATTACATATTTCTAATATTATATTATGCTATATTATTATATTATATTATATTATATAAAAACCCATAAAAAGATTAAAAATATGTAAAATATTGAAATATATTGAAATATAAAATATTATAAAATATATTTACATTACATATTTCTAATATTATATTATATTATGTTATATTATTATATTATATTATATTAATTAGGGCTGTCAACATATTAAAAATTGTAATCGTTATACTTATCGTGAAATTAAGCAAACACCACAGATTGAAGGGTGATTCTCACAAAACTATTTTCTGCAAGCTTTTTTTTTTAAGGTAAATCAAGGTGTCTTTCTAAACAGGACACTTGGAGACTCCAAAAGGACACCAAATGACCAAATGATATAAGGAGTCCATATAATTCATAAATTTATGCACACCAAAGCACACATGTAACATTACAGAACAAAACTTTTCAGAATTCAGTGTATAGTATGTGTACAGTGCAACAGCATAGAAATTGTTTGGAGCTTTTTAGAGCTTACATTTTAGACATGTCAAGATATGATACTGAGCCAAACCACATGGAGATGCCAAAAAACCCTCTAAACCAACCGCCTTGACCTGACTGCATTATGCCTACCACAGTACACAGATCCATTCAGAATTACTAAACACAGCAACATACACCTGACAGATAAAAAAAAAAAAAAAAAAAATCCTGAATGTGTCTGGAAACAATGTACTGAAATGTGTCTGTGCATAAATACAATGTGCGATCAGTGCGTTGAGAGTGCACATACACAGTTTGTTTGCTTTTCTTTACATTAGTACTGTTTTGCACTTATTGTTTGAATGAATTTGCTTACTGGATAATTGGACTGAACACTTTCCCAGAGTTTAGTGGCTTAAAGTGATCTGATCGCAAACAGAGAAGCGTACTCTGGTTAAAGGGTTAGCATATAAATTTCCGCCGAGGTGCTTTCACCATTGTAGATGTTCAGTGTGATAAACTCTCAACTTCTAAGATCATGTAACTTGTGCAAAGTAAGTTAAATTATTGATGCAATTTCATGTGCTTCAGTAATTTGCGTTAAATTATTTTAACGCATTAAGGATTTTGAATTAATCGCATACGTTAACGTTGACAGCCCTAATTATATTATGAAACTGCTTATATTGTTTTTTATTTTTTATTACTAAATATAATCCTGTAGGAGCAATGACTCATATTTCCATGTCATGTTGTATTTCAAATGTAAAGCTAGATCTACCATAGTCAGGCTCAAGAAATGCAAAAAAAAAAAAAAAAAACTTATTGTGCTTGTTCTTTGGTCTTCTAAAGGTCAGTTGCAACTAGAACAAGTGCTGTTCAGTGTTTGTTTCGCTGCGTGTTTCTAATGAAGCACATGTGTAACCGTGGCCTCTGCACATTTCCCATGATCCCGTGCGTTTCCACTGATGCACGCTGCTTTCCACATAGAACCTGAAGGGAAATGTGAAGTGTACTTTTTTTAATGTCATAGAGAAGACTCATTAAAGCAGGGGCATAACAATTCCTCCATTAATTTTCCAGCAACCAGTTTTTAATTAATAGTGCAGGCAGTATTAAATATGAAGTACACAAATTGCCTGTGGGCTTCGTAATTAATTCTAATGGAAGAAATTAAAAATTGGTGGGGTGGATTCAGATTATTCTGCTGTATGGCCGTGGTTTCGGGACCACTGGAGCGACTCTGTCAAAGGAAAAGATCTTGCCTGGACTTTCCAGAAATCTGTCCTTTCTCATGCTGATGGATGGACGTCCATCTGCCCAGACTGACCTTGGAATAGACTTGAACGAATGTGTTTGAGTGCTTGAAATTTCCCTGCTTTTGTGGTTTTGTTTTGGTGGTGTGTGTTTGTTTTTTTTGTTTAATTTAGTGTTTAGTTTAGATTTGTTTTGTTTGGGTTTTGTTTTTGTTTATGTTTTTTTTTTTTTGCTTTGTTTTAATTTTAGTTTTTGGTTTGGTTTTTGTTTTAGTTTGGTTTTTGTTTTGGTTGTTTTGGTTTTATTGTTTTAGTTTGATTTAGTGTTTTGTTTTTGTTTTGGTGTTTATAGTTTTGTTTAGTTTTAGATGGTTTAGTTTAAGGTCTTTTATATTGTTTTTGGTTTGTATTGTATGTTTTAGTGTTGTTTATGGTTTTGTTTTATTTATTTTTTTGTTTTGGTGTTTATAGTTTTGTTTAGTTTTAGTTTAGATTTAGGGTTTTTTGTTTTTTATTGTTTTGTTTTAGTGTTGTTTATGGTTTGGTTTTATTTTTTAGTTTTGGTTTCATTGTTTTGTTTTTGTTTTATGTTTTGTTTTTGTTTTGCTTTGTTTTAATTTTAGTTGTAGTTTTTGGTTTGTTTTTGTGTGGTTTATGGTTTTGTTTTAGTTTGGTTTTTGTTTTGGTGTTGTTTATAGGTTTGTTTAGTTTTAGTTTTTTGTTTTGTTTTTGTTTTTAATCGTTTTGATTTAGTGTTGTTTATGGTTTTGTTTAATTTTTTTTTTTTTTTTTTTTTTTTTTTTTTTGATGTGGTTTATGGTTTTCTTTTGGTTTGTTTTAGTTTGGTGTTTTGTTTTGTTTGTTTTAGTTTTATGGTTTTGTTGTGGTTTTGCTTTTACTAACAGAATTATTGTTGGCAAGAATGTGTTCTTTTCTCTCATTGTGTTTCACTTTATTCTCTCTCTCTGAAGGCCATTGCACATCCTGGTGTGTAATGCAGCCATCAGCACGCAGCCCTGGAGTTTAACGGAGGACGGGCTGGAGTCCACCTTTCAGATCTGCCATCTTGGTCATTTCCACTTGGTCCAGCTCCTGCAGGACGTCCTGCGGCACTCCGTTCCAGCTCGGGTGGTGGTGGTTTCCTCGGAGTCTCACAGGTGAGACTTTTTAAATATTTCCCATCATTGCTTAATGTCATCTCTGAAGCATTTATGTAAAATCATCCATGTACTTTCATTTGTTGCTTCACCAATGGTCCCTGTCACTCATTTCTCCAGATTGATTTATACTTTTTGTGTTGGATCCTTTTAAATGACCAGCAATAGAGAAAGGCTGTGTACAGTATCTATTGGCACATGCCAACTAGGCCATGCTAATTAGCTAAACCCTGACCTCTTGGTTGAAAATCAGGCCACTTCTGTTCTCAGATTCCTCGTCCAAACACCCGAGCTGACATGAGCATCAGGAACATTGCAGTGGGAATCAATGCATGTACTAAATGTGCAGTACAGATAGTATGCAAAAAAGAGAGCCTACGATTCCAGTAACATGACTATTAAATAAAAAGCGCTTTGAAGAACATTTTCTACTCTGAGAGTGAGGCTCCATTAGATTAACAAGCCCCATGTGTCATCGAGTGAACAGAAGGTTACACAACCTCAATTCGCTCTCTCCAACAGTAAAATCACTTACTTGTAATCGCAGAAACTCCTCCATTTAACTTTAACAGTTTATTTCTCTTTCTCTACTACACCTGATAATTTTGATCCTTACCTCCTCATCTCTATCAGTTCCATTGCCTTTAATATGTGGCCTTTTGAGCTCACCATCTGACCTCTGACCCAGGAAGAGATTATATTTCCCAAAGCCGCAAGAGCCGTTAAACCTTGACACCGTCGTATGAGCGACGGAAAGCAGCTCGGAGAGGGAAAGAAAAAATGAGGGGTTGGGGGAAATTGAGGGTGGAAAAAATAAAATGGAGTCAACGGGGACGTTTATCTGCGCTGTAGCACTGGGGCTTAAGTGACAGGACAGATAGGTGCTGGCATTTGCCTCCCGACTCCAAACAAGAGGACACTGATAGCGTGGACGGGAAACTCACCTCTGAAAACTCACACCAGACTCACGCCTTTATACTTCAGTCTCTTTAAAGCAGGATACTGCAGTCATTAAATACCAGCCTGACCTGACCTTTTCATACCTCTGCTCTGAAAATAGACTATTTCCACCCCAGAATGCCTCTACTGGGAAGACCGTATGGATTATCCTGGCCGTGAGATGATGACAAAGTCAACATGTGCAAAAGGATAGTGGGGATAGATATATAACCGCTAAACTGATAGGGGTAGTTCAGCCAAAAATACTAATAAAAAAACATTCTGTCATACTCATGCTCATGTCGTTCCAAACCTGATTTTCTTTCTTCCATGGAACATAAAATGGGTTTTAAAGTGCATTTATTATGCTATTTTAAAGGTTCCTAATTTTGTTTTGTAGTCTCCTACAATAGGTTTACATGCATTCAAGGTCCAAAAACACTGTCATTTTCTCACAATATACATTCCAGCATCAGCACTTTTCTTACAATGTCTGAAACTGTTCGATCAAGGATTCAGTCTCTAAACTCCTTCTTTCTGAGAGCCTACTCTGCTCTGATTGGTCAGATGGCCCAGTCTGTTGTGATTGGTCAGCGCTTGTTGGAAACCAAATTCCCATTATCATATCTGAATTTCAGCTCTTCCTCAGCACTTGATACACAGTGATACGAACAGTAATGATGGCGTCTGTTTTAACGTATAAGTCTCATCAAAGTGGATTTGCTTTGACAGCAGAAAACAGCGTCTTCTCGACATGAACACGAACCAAACACTTCCAGTCTCAGATACAACTACAGACGTTGTTCACAAGCAGCCAGTGAAGACCATAGGCTCTTGGCGTATGCATTTATTTGTCATTTTACCCAATGGACAAGGAGCATAAAAGTGGACTTCAAAGATTTATGAGTATTTAATGACAGGAATTTCATTTTTGGGTGAACTAACCCTTGAAGTCAGAACAGTATAAAAGTATTCTGCAAGGTGGCCATGTTGTTGGTGTCAAAATCACATGATCAGCGACTAGTCGATGTCAGACTTAAAACGTCATGGCACAGCATTAAAGTCAACTAGTGCTCCATGTGCTATATTCCAAGTCTGAATCCATATGAATCAGAGAAACAGACCTACATTTGTCCTCCGCCATTGCTCTTTAATCTCATTTACATCTGTGTATATTCAAACTTGTCGTCTCTCTGTAGTCACAGAATTTGTGACTTCTTCGACACCAATTGCTTTTTTTTAAGTTAAAATATGCACATGTACAAATAAGAATGGTGGAAAGAATTTAAAACGTAGTAGACGTAGTGTTGCGGAAGTTTTGACATAATTGACCCCAATTGACAAAGAGAGAAAGATTTTTAGTGAATAACGACTAAAAATCTTGTGCTGTCCATATTTAGTAGGCAAATTGAACTATTGTTATGATACTTTTTTTATCCCCCCGCCGAGTTTGACAGACCTTGGTAATTTCATTCTTTGGGAAAGAAAAGTGTTGTTTTGTATGAGCTATTCCTTTAACTAGTTTCCCACTCCCACAGTTCACACCTTTAGTATTTGTAACAATGCGATGCCCGCAGATGTTGTTGTTTACCCAAGCAGAGATGTAACGTGTCAAACAGCAACACGGGCCGCACTGAGCTTGTCATACAGTGAACGTGACGTTTTGATTGGTTGTTATGTAAAGCACATAATTAAGAGGTAAACACTGAATGCGATTGCGGGCGCAGAACACACTCTGATCCGCACTAGGGGAGGGACGATTCATTTCACTGCAGTTTCTGGGGACTGTTGTTTACACACACACAAGGACACATCGAGAAAATACAACGCCTTGTGTTCAGGGGCCTTGTCAAACATCTGGCGTTTAACAGCTTAGTCAGAGCCAATTAAGGAACGTCATGTCGTAGCTTTGATTTGCATTAAGCCAGACCTGGCCTGCTAAAGCTCATTTAGTTCATTTCTCCATCGGCTCACGTTCAGGAGGTTATTCCCTCGACTAGTCAGACTTTAGTTAACATGAAATCAGTTTTGTCCATTTTGCTCAATATTGACCATTTACATTAATTCTTTTTTAGTTCACCCCAAAATGAAAATTTTGTTATTTACCTTATTGTCATTCTTTTTTTTTTTTTTTGTGGAATACAAAAAATCATATTTTGAAGAATGTCAGTATCCAAACAAATTGTGTGACTGTAGACTTCTGTTTCAACTAAACTAAACGAAACCAAACAAGACACATTATGCAAGACACAAATGACAAAACACATAACTAATCAAGACAAAACACAAAACAATTCAAACTAAATAAAATGAAACAAACAAAAAGGCAAACAATTAAAAACAAAACAAAACTATTCAAGATGCAAAACAATAAAATCAAGATGCAAAACACAAAACAATAAAAATCCAGACAAAACACAAAACAAAAAAACAAAAAATCAAGACAAAACAATACACAAAACACAAAAGTAGTCAAGACAAAACAAACAAAACTAACAAAGAGACATGCCTCAAACTAAATACTGTGTAGAAAAGTATTAGGACAGCTGACCTTTACACCTACAGAGACTGTAATGACACCACATTGTAAATACATATACATTAATATGGTCCCCCTTTGCAGCTATAACAGCTTCTTCTCTTCTGGGAAGACTTTCCGCAAGATTTTGGAGTGTTTCTTTGGGAATTTTTGCCCATTCATCCAGAGCATTTGTGAGGGTAGGCACTGATTTTGGATGAGAAGGCCTGGCTTGCAATCTCTTTTCCTGTTCATCCCAAAGCTGTTGGATTGGGTTGAGGTCAGGGCTCTGTGTGGGCCAGTCAAGACCTTCCACAAAAAACTTATCCAACCATGTCCTGATGGACCTTGCTTTGTGCACTGGGGCAGAGTCATGCTGGAATAGTAAAGGCCTTCCACAAACTGTTCATTGTCCAAAATGTCTTGGTATGCTGTAGAATAGAAATTACCCTCACTGGAAGTAGGGGACCTAGCCAAACCCTTGAAAAACAGCCCCATACCATTATTCCTTCTCCACCAAACCTTACAGTCCGGCAGGTAATGTTCTCCTGGTATCCGTCAAACCCATCAGGCTGCCAGACTGATTCGTCACTCCACAGAACAGGTTTCCACTGCTCCAGAGTCCAGTTGTGGCGTGATTTACACCAATCCATCCCATGCTTGGCATTGTACTTGGTGATGTGAGGCTTTCACACAGCTGCTTGACCATGGAAATCCACTCCGTGGAGCTCCCGCAGCACAATTTTTGTGCTGATATTAATGTCAATCGAAGTTTGGAGCTCTTCAGCTATGGAATCAACATTCCTAAATGTTTTCACTTTCCAATAACACCACTTACAGTTGACCGTGGAATATCTAGAAGGGATGAAATTTCATGAACTGACTTACTGCAAAGGTGGGATCCTATCACAGTACCATGCTTGAATTCACTGAGCTCTTCAGAATGACTCTTTTTTTTTTTTCACAAATGTTTGTAAATGTAGACTGCATGGCTAGATACTTGATTTTAGATGCCTGTGGCAATGGGCCTGTGGCACCTAAATTCAATATTCAAGAGGTGTGTCCCAAAGTTTTTGTCCATATATGGCTCTTCCACTGCATGGTACGGTTCGGTATGGAACGGTGTGGCTCGCTTAAATAGTCAGCCGAACTGCCGAACTGATACTAAATGTGACGTGTAAACATTGCAGATCACTGATTGGTCAGACAGTATCGTCACTACCAGCGTCATTGGATTTGAAACATGAGACACCAAACCCGCTAGATTTAAATAGTCAGTAACAGCCACCGCAGTTTTTTTAAACGACTTGCTTTAAACGACTGTCGCACGCAACTTGAAAAAAGAAATGACTGTATCATGTTTAGTAGACGAGGTGCAGACTCACTGATAGCCGAGGAGCGGATCCACAGCAGTAGAGGCGGCACAACTATACGATCAGTCTATAATCCCACCCACTTTTGAAGCGGTACTAAACTGCAGTGGAAAAGCAAACCGAAAGTAAAGCGAGCCAAGCCGAACCGAGCCCTGCCGTACCAAGCCGAGTTGTACCACAAAGTGGAGAAGTGTATTTTTTAAAGTTTTTTTTAAATTGTAGTTTCATTTTTATGTTTATTGCTCATTCTTTCCTTCTGAAGGTTCACAGATCTGGTGGACACGTGTGGGAAGGTGGACCTGAACCTGCTTTCACCTCCGCAGAAGGAGTACTGGTCATTGCTGGCCTACAACCGTGCCAAACTCTGCAACATCCTATTCTCCAACGAGCTGCACCGGCGCATGTCACCCTTCGGCGTCACCTGTAACGCACTGCATCCTGGGAATATGATGTATACCTCCATCCACCGCAGTTGGTGGCTCATGACCCTGCTCTTCACCTTTGCACGACCCTTCACCAAGTCTATGGTAAGAGCAAGAGATTTCGTTTTTCTGCTCTTTCACTTGATGCAGTGTGAGGATTGACTATGTTCTTGAGTTTTTAAGCAGCTACCTTTTCAGCACTGTAAACAAAATGGGCACTGATTTTGAACATTCATTCCTTCATAGGCAGCAAAATCACATGCCACACAACTAGCTGTCTTCATGTGACAGTAGAAGTAGACTTATATTGTGCATCCATATTTTTTTGCATTAAATATATTACGTTTTTCTCTTCTCCATTTCTTTCCACTGAGCTTGTCGCAGTGATTTCTGGAATTGCTTTTCTGAATTGATACATGCGATGCTGCCTGTAAATGTGACCAAAGCGAGGTTAACTGTGGTGCCTACCTTTGGGAACAGCATTTCATTGGGATCTCATGAAACCTTGAAATGCTAGCTGGCTGAAGAACAAAAATGCATATACGATTTTGTGACTGAGGTGCCAGTCATTTGAACCAGTTTGTAACCTGCTATTACTTGTGTGAATTTTGGAGATACAGTGATGGTGCTCCAAGAAAGTTTCACTATCATGTTTTTAGGTTCTTGAGCAGGAATCGTGTGTGTGTGTGTGTGACGCTGCCGTAACGCTGCTCGTATACCCCAGTGCCGCATAAATCAGACGGGCAGCTCTTCCTGTAGGCAACTCTCAGCCGTTTTAGCCCGAAGAGGCGAGTCACATACACTTACAGAGACAAACTATAAAATTCAACATCCTCATAAATCATAAAGTATCTGCCTGTCTCGCACCTGAAGCATTTCCTTCCGCTTCTGATATGCTTTAGGCCACACAATGCATTTGATGTAGTCTTTGTTTTAATTTTGGTTGAAAACTCTGAAGGCAGATTTTGATGTAGTGTTGAGTATTTCAGCTGAGCTGATTAAGTATTAAAGAGATGGGTATGAATATGTCATAAGTTTATGCGCACAGCCCAGTCATAACTCAGAATCGCTCATTTCTCCAGCTGTCAGTCATGTTTGATGGACGTTGATGTGGATCAAGGCATTCTGTTTGCATGGAAAGTGTGCTGCAGTTTCTGAACTGTGATCTGTGAACTGTGTTAAGTTGAGTATTTTTTTCCCTTGTGCTTTTGTCAGTTGAAGAAACCTTGATTAGTTTTAAACATGTAAACAAGAAGCACAATATTTATGAATTTTTAGACCTTAAAAATGTACTGTATTTGCATTTCCAGAAGAAAATACCAGTGCTTGCAAGGCAACAAATCTCATACCATTATGCAAATATTCCAATGATTTCATTCCTGATTTTTAATGGATTTTTTCTTTTTTTTCTTTACAAGTTTAGTATGTTAATTTATATTAATTTATATATTATAAAATATTTAGCATAAGCAGATTGATTATATTATATTATATTATATTATATTATAAATAAAAACACTAAAAACTAAAATCACTCATTTTAAATGTTAAAAGTTGATTTAGGAATCAAGACATATAATGTACAGTATGAAAAATCTCTATACAGTTTGGGATTACATTTAACTGTTATCAAATTAACAATTAACAAAGCTTTTAATTGTGCCTTTTTATAATTAATAATAATTATTGTTATTATTATTTTATTTATTTTTTAATTGTTATTTCTTTATCTTCAATTAATGTAATCCTCTATTTATTAAATACAGACCCCTGGACACTTAACATAAGGAAATCCCAATTCTTGGCAAGGTGTTGATGTTCCTCTCTCTCCCTTTCCTGAACCCCCTCAGATATTAGTGAACTTAACACAAAACAGAGCTGTTACTTTATTTATTGGTTATGAGGCTATGAAGATGGTATCGTTTTAATTGCTTGCAGTCTCATATGGGATGCTGGGAAATTGTTCAAGGTTGCAAAGCTCTGCATAATGTTGACAGGAAGAGCCTGGAACGATATTACACCCAAGCGCAGTAAAATGCCTTTGTCTTCTCCAGAAGCTGTAGGTGATTTATAACTGCGCAAATCTAGAATAAAACCTCTTATTTTGCTGTTTTATTGCATCTGAGTGGGACACTTCCATTTAGTTTAGCGTTTCTTAATAGTTTGATGCATAGATGCATCAAACATCACAAAACATTACTGTATGATAATGTAAGATTAGCCTTCATAAAACCAAACTATTTAATAATAATAATTTTGTTAATCCATTTTGTTTTCGTAATATCTCAGATTAAAAAAAATATTGATGTTAATAAGGATGTTTCAGTGTAATTCATGAAACCGAGTATCATCATCTGATCGTGTAATTTGTAGATAATTTTCAGTTTTGCTGAGTTAATAAAAATTGAATGGGTAAGAGGCAGGACTGATATCTGACTTAAACTCACACGACTGTCTTCATCTATAATCTGTACATCAGATATGATCTGCCATTCATCTCTCTTGCTCTCTTGATGGCCTGCAGTTGAACATTAGCCCATGCTGATCTTCAGATGTGTTTAGCCTTGATAAGAGCAGAGTCATTTTCTCCTCATGATAATCAAGTGGTCTCTTGTGCTGGGCGGAACGACGGTACTGATCTTTCCTGGCATACGGCGTCCTGTCAGAGAGCCTGTTAGGGTAAAAATGCATCATTCCATTGACTAAACTTACCACGGAGGATAGGATTTTAGTATACAATTTAGGATACAATTTTTAATCAACTTAAATTATTAATATTAGTATTATTAATAGAGCTGCACGATTAACCAAAATAAAATGCGATGATAAAATTAAAGTTATTTCTACCATAAAAGTTTTGTTTTCCCAATTATAAAATTTAAGCTAATTTAAATTGACAATTTTTAGTTCTTGAACTTTAAAATACCAAGGCACTAATCAGTTTAGTTATACATTACAATGAGCGGAAGAAACAACAGACAACTGGTATTGAAGTACTTCTTTATTAGACAAATGCAACTTAAAACATTTTCAGCTTTAATAAAAACGTCTGTATGATTTGTTCTAAAATTTTGTGTTAGTATGCTTGGTGTGCAATGGTGTGTTTGTCAGCCATTAAATGGCTTTTGACAAAAAACTGATAATATACATTACTGAACAACAGTAAATATTCTGTAACAAAAAACAATAAGCATCAACATACTTTTTAAATTTTTGTGGTGTTCTGTGTGTTTGAGTGTAATTTAGGTTTCTAGAATTTTGTTACACGTTATTGTTCCAATGCAATGAGAATTGGTAATGAGAATTGGTTACAAGCCTGTTGTCCAACAAGAGAGACCATTTAATGACATATTTTTACTTTATTCACTTTTTAATGTCAGTCGAGTGTTTGAACTAACTTCCTTTTGTGATCTGATGTGGCTTTAGTCAGAAAATATATTATTTTATAGTATACAGTGATAAAGGCAATTGCAATTTTAACCAGGAAAATTAATTTGATTTTTTTTTTTTTTTTTTTTTTTTTATACACCAAATTGTGCAGCCCTATTTATTATTATTACGCCTGCCCTACTACAACAGTGTTTTGTTTTTTTTTTGCACTTTTTCCATTACAAAAAAACAAAACAAAACAAACTTCTCCATGTTACAAATGTGAAATATTATGCAATTATCCATTTGTCCCTAGCAACATTGTTCAAACACGTATACTGTTCAAACTAGGATATGCTGTTGTGTTATTTACCATCGCGGCATTGAATTTCATATAACGACTCACCAGAATAGGTGACTAATAATTGATGTTACTTTCTCAGAAATCCAAATACAAGAATTCCCCAGAGATTCATTTCCGTAAGCAAATATTTTACAAGCATTTTGGTTTAGATCAGAAATGCTTTAAGTGTGTTGTGTTTTTTCTCAATGTCGAAAAAGGTCATTTTTGATACTTCCTATGTGGTTTTATATGAAGTACTATGCGTCCCTGAAGCCTCTGTAACCTTTTCATTTGTGTAGTCAAACAGCTGTTTTTGCATGTTTGGTTTGACATTTCTTAGACGGTTGGGTATTGTGGCATCTAATAGCTGCTTGATGCTTTGGGACATGAAGCTGCTGGGAAAATCACAGCCACCCAATCAGCACCCCACCTTCCCCCCGTCATGCCCGCCCTCTTCACAATTGCTTCATTGGGATCCAGTCCGCCATCTGACTGCGCGTTTTCAGCAGTTTAGCGCAATTATTTTCCCCAGGATTCTGCCTCGGGCGCTCCGCTACCTTTTTACATATGCAGGGGCTGAACTTTTGACCATGGCCCAATAGTCGTACATTAGCCGGCGGTTTGCTCTAAAAGGGGGACTTTAACAAGTTCCTCTGTGCATTGGCAAGTGTCTCGCCTCTCACCTGTGAGATAATTTAACCAGCCTGCTGTGAGAGTGCTGCCACTGTTTCCTTATGGGAGTCTAAATCTCTCTCGCTCTCAGTCCTCTTGTAAGCCAAGCGAAAGGAGGAGATGCTGTTGATGGATCTTTCCTCACGCTCGGCTAACGAGGGCTCTGCTTCTATTAGTACACTACAGAGGCATTACCCATTCTCTCTTGCTCTTCTTTAATGAAGTCTCGTCACCCCGAGCGGCTCAGATTTATCCCCACCGCTGTCGCGCTGCGCTGAGCCCTGTCGGAGTGGCGAGCGTTCCCCGGTAACCGGTTGTAAGGTCAGGTGTTGTTATCTGCCGGTACACGGGTCCTATCACGGCAGCGCCGCAACCGGGTCTGACAGGCGCTCAGTGGAGCGGAGCGAAGCGGGGCAGAGGTCTACACCCAGATCCCCTTCCGCTGCAGCGGGACACAATGAGCTGCCAGCAGCCCTAATGGGCTCATAATTGGTGATTAGGACCTGCAGGTTGAGAAGAGAACCAGTTCACTCAGCCTGCCGGAATGTTTTCCACTATGGGCTGCAGGCGTCATCTGTGCTGTCTCTGATTCTGCTGGAGTTCTCGGCCTACAACGATCCACTAGTATATCAAATACATCTGATGGCCACTATATTCACTCTCACCCTGTGGTTATATCTGGACAATATCCCTCTTCTTCTTCAAGGGTTTGTATCTAGATCAGGGATCCTGGAGGCATCCAAACAGACCTTTATCTGACCAGTCCATTTCAGTGGCCGGTAAGACCTATTACCCCTTGGTTAATTGCTAGTTGTTCAGACTAGTGGTTATAGTGGCTAAGTTTATGGAACTGGCCCCTGATCTTAGAGTCTCTATTAACCTTTTGATGCGCACCCCCCTTTTGAGCCCAAAACAGGAAAATTACATACTTGAACTCGAATGAGCATAGTTGTGGTATCATTTGAAAGAAGACAAATAGAGCTTTATTTCAGGATTAATATAAGTAAGTAAAAAAACAAAAAAACAAGCTGAAGTGTAATGGATTGAAAATGGTTTTTTTTTTTTTTTTTTTTTTTTGCATAACATCTTTTTATCATTAAAACATATTAATAAAGATGCCTGCGAAAGCTAGACAGACGAGATCTGATTTCTGAATGGTCCAGACAGCTGTACATAATCATAAACCCACCTCTGATTTACTACAATGACAATGGCTGGAGAATATGCCTCTCAAGACTGTCAATATTATAAGTAAAACTGCTGCACTATTTTGAAAAATCTACTTTGGAAGTGGGCTCATTTGTTTGTGAGAGTCTAATGTATACGATCGGGGTAAGTGGAGTGGCTTTACGTTGGTTCCATTCTTACCTGGAGGGTAGAACTTTCACTGTAAAGATTGGGAATAATTGTTCTTCTGCTGCTCCTGTAAGTTATGGGGTACCTCAGGGCTCTATTTTAGGGCCATTGCTTTTTTCTTTATACATGATTCCTTTTGGTTCTATATTTAATAAATTTGGCATTTCGTATCATAGTTGTGCTGATGATACTCAGTTGTACCTGCCTTTTAAAACAGGAAATAATGCTGCTGAAAATTCCTTGTTTAATTGCCTTGAGGAGGTGAAATGTTGGATGAACCCATTTTTTTTTTATTTTTATATTAATTAATAAAAAGACTGAAATTGTGCTATTTGGGGAAAAAAAGCACAGTGTTTACTCCAAAAACGAGTCTGGGACAGTTTTAATCCTGTGTAAAAAGTCATGCCACTAACTTGGGCATACTTTTTGATTCTTAGCTCAAATTTGATTGTCAGATAAACACAGTAGTAAAAAAATGTTTATTTATTTGTTTTGTTTTTTTGTCAAAGAATGAATTTATTTATTTTTATTTTTATTTTGTGTATTGAAATGTTTTTCTTGTTCAGCGCTTTGGTATATTTTGCAGTTTTTAAAGTGCTTTATAAATAAATGATTGATTGATTGATTGATTGATTGATCGTATACAGTTTTACAAAAACTGTGCTCAGATTGCATAATATATTGAAGAACGATGATGGAGAGCCAATCGTTCAGGAGAAATATGATGTAAACAATGGACAATATATCAATATTTCATTGATTTACCACTTCTGTGGACAAAAAGTGCTGTTGGATGTTTTTCAACAGACGCTTATCATGGACATTTTACCCAAGTGCGACGGATTGGATTTATCTCGCGATCGCTATTTCATAACAAAGGTATGAAGTCCCGTTTTGATTTTGCGTGTTGTCATTTGCACTACGACACAAATTACAATATTACTGTTTCTGGAGAATCTATATCGTAAAACAGACACCGTAGATTGACAATAAACCTTTCAAATGATGTATAATTTGTTATCATTCTCAATATTTTTAGACAGTACTCTATATAGTAAATGTATACTATGGTAAACAAAGTGATGTCAAGCCTGAGGTGGGGACAGTGAGCGTCAAGAGGTTAATGAGCTGATGAGTTGATTTAGGTGTGCTCGCAAGAAGAGTTAAAAAATGTAGTGTTTGGGTGCCTCCAGGAACAGGGTTCAGAAATGCTGTTCTAGCAAGACTCAAAATATTCGGACATATTTTTGGCAATTTTACCCTTGGTTTGCTTTGTCCGAACCAAAGTTCAATCCCACCCTTTTGGGACCTGCAGGTCTCCTTTCATGCTTTTGTCCATTTGCTTCTACAGAACGGTTGTGTCTGCCACAGAAGGCAAGCAGCAATGAAACAAAAACTAGTCATTAATTCATTATCAACGGTGCTTAACTTCTGTCATATTGCTTTCATATGAACCGTACACCAGAACCTTGTTTTCAAGCCAGTCCACAAGTCCAGATGAACCCAACAAGCGGCCTGGCACATATTACATCACACAAAAATGTTAAATTGAATCCAACATGGGGAACAGTAGGTTCAGAGCAGCAGACTGTGAACTGTGCATGTAAACAGCACAACGCCTCGTCCTGCATAAGGTTCTGGTTGGAACTGAACATCAGACCTTGAATAGACTTGTAATCTTTAATTTAATTGGGCTATATGTTGGCTTGATGTTACTCCATTCTCTCTCCATCTCTCTCACCTCCCCCCGCATTACCTATTATGAGTCTGGAAGACAATCTGAGACCTAAAAGCACACAATCCCATTTGCTTGTATTGACATGTGTGTCTCAACTCAATCCTATTACCAGGATTATAGTCTACCAAGACACACCATTTCATTAAAATAATGTGTGGGTCTTCAGGCAACCACACACGTACATACGCTTGCAGCTCTTTGGAGCGAGCGACTCGTTGTTCAGTAGGAAACTGAGCAAATAGTTTATTGCTTGATCAGCCGATGTGGCAAGGAAGGTGTCGGAATCGATAAAGGACCAATCAGAGGCAGGCAGGCAGCATTCGGGCGAGCCCGGGAGCTGTCATGTCATTCCAGTTTGACCCCCAGTCAAAGTCACACAGTGGCCCATCCATCTGAGTGTGTAGAGCTAATTCTGTGTTCATCTGAAGACCATCAGACCTAGCACATGAATGCTAGCGGAGAGAGACTATGACTTCCAATGACTTGCATTGATGACGTTTCTGTCTTGTTCTAGAGGGATCTGTCACTTTGAGTAATTATTTAGGGGTTTCGGCCAAGGATGTTTCACTTCAGGCTGCATCATGTGATCACAATGTTTTTGGCCTTTTTGCCATTTTTTTATGTAGTAGAGAGATAGCAGGAAATACTGTGAAGAAAAATGGGACTAACGCTGTGTTCATGTCATGTTGAATTTATTGTAATGTTAACAATTTAATTACATGTTGTCATTACAATTTAATGAAATTGTAATTGATTTTTTTTTTTTTTTTTTACATGAAGTTGGAACATTCATGAGGGTCAACCGTTTTACCATAATGTTGGTAATCCCGTCATGAAGTGAATTATGCTTTACAACAGATGTCCGAAGAATGATTGGCATGAAATTTTGTTGGAGCACTATGGCTTTGACAATCACAATGTTTGGTTTCTTTGAAAAATATGGTACAATCCCTCTCCTATTTGGTTCATAAACCTAGCAACCAATCTTTACAACCCCCATGTCTCAAAACACCCTTTCCCAGAATTCCCAACTGCTTCCCCTAAAATCAGGCTTCCAGATCCATATCCACCCTGATAGAGGCCTGTTTTTTTGTGACATGTGGCTGATGGACTATTTTTCAAATTGATTTCAAAATTGTACGTAAGCAGTTGATCTTCCACCCTAGATTACCTATTGATTTTTAATATGAAAAGCTCATTATACAAACAGTAACTGCAACACCAAAAGCTAGCCAACCTTTGCATAAATCCTTTAATTGAATTCCCAGAGCCTGTGGTTCTACATTTTTTTAATTAAATCCATTTCTTTTCCTTTTTTTCCCCTTTCTTCTGTAAGTGTTGGTGTTTAATTTGCATGCTGTGAAGTGGGTCCTGTCCTAGATAAAGTGCCATTGATCCTTATTAAAGCACACCTCTAGGCCTGCTGAAAACCAACTGGGAAAATTAAATGTGTTCATGGTGCATACACTTATTCCCTGCATGATCGGATTAGAGAGGGAGGGAACGGGAGAGCGAATGAGAGTTAAAATGGAGAAAGAGGGAAGTGAATGGCGAACAGAAAATAAAACGAAGAGAGAGTGAGAGACAGAATCATATTGAGGGGAAAAAAGTAGAGAGGTGAAAAGATTAAGAGGGAAAAACGAAGAATTATTATTGATTTGGCAAACATTATTACATTATGTTTCGCCAACCGTCCCAAAGAGACACCGTTGGGCCTGAAATGAAATTCTGAGCAGTTTCATCACAAATTCAATTGTGTATTTTTCACATTGACCATCTAATAGCTTACAGATGGCTTTATCAAAGCTGCTATTAATTTTTTTTTTTCTTTTTCTAATTGGCTTTGTGTGCCATCAGGTGCCGAAGGGTGGTTACTCACGTTTGTTTGGCTCTGTGTGAATAAATGACCACTTTATTTCTTTGTAATGATTGTCTGAATTCTTTCTAGACGGGCTCAGCCATGACCTTCATTGACCCTTGCTCTCTATAATTCGACACTGGTTATTAAATATCTATGCTTGTGATCACCTCATAACGAAGAAGAGTAATTGTTAATGAGAATTTATTCAACAAGAAAAGGCTGATAATATTATAGAAGATTGATGTTTTGAAGCCCAAAAAAATGCATCCATTCATCGTAAAAGTAATCCATACGACTCCAGAGGGTTAATAAAGGCCTTCTGAAGCGAAGCGATGGGTTTTTGTAAGAAAAAATATCCATATTTAAAACTTTATAAAGTAAAATAACTAGCTTCTGGCAGACAGCCGTATGCAACGATTTGCGGCGGAAGAGTAACTCGTTAGTTTATAAAGATTTAAATATGGATATTTTTTTCTTACAAAAACCCATCGCTTCACTTCAGAAGGTGTTTTTATTAACCCCCTGGAGTCGTATGGATTACTTTTATTATGGATGGATGCATTTATTTTGGGCTTCAAAATTTCGAGCCCCATTCACTCCCATTATAAAGCTTGGAGGATTAAGGATATTTTCATTATATATCTCAGATTGTGTTCATCTGAAAAAAAGATTGTCATAAATAGGATGGCTTGAGGGTGAGTAAATCATGGGATAGTTTTCATTTTTGGGTGAACTATCGCTTTAGGTGCTGAAAAAGACAATAAATACACAAATGCACATACAGGGTCCAAAATTAACATCTTGCAACACCGTCCAGTAATGGAGGAATTGATAAAATTGAAGACTTAAATTTAAACATTTTTATTAGCAACAAAACTCAAGTTAAGCAATGTCATACTTGACTATTACTATCAAGCAAGTCAAACAGTACTATTATTATTGTTTATATTTATATTTAGACTATGTATTAAACTTCATAATAGTACGTATTAAACTTCATAATAGTTCTTCATAATAGTGCATAAATAGTTCAAAATTGGGCGAGCAAAAAATGCATGAAAAACATGAATGAATTGAATTGATTCACAAAACAACAAAAAGCAAAACAAAACAAAACAAACATGTCGTATTTACAGGTTGTTATTACAAAACACACACACACATACAGAAAACTAAACTGAAAACACACCAAAGCAAAACAAAGTAAACAGAAATAAACATAGGTCATATTATTACAAAATGCAACTAAAAATACACAAAAAAAACTTCAAAAAAATCTAATCACAGCAAAACAAACAAACAAAAAAAACAACAACAACAGAAAATAAAACAAATACAAAACGAACATGGGTCATAATATTGTTATTACTATTACTATAAATTCCTTAAGACACTGACTAACTGGTCAGTGACATTTTGTTTTCTCATCAAAGCCAATTTTCCTTATATTTGGCGCTTGGCAAGTTCGGACCGAGACCACACACGAACACTCCCACACCTTATGTCATATTCTCACACATGCTGGCTAATGCTGAGAGTTGGTGAGCCTGGAGTGAAGCAGATGGAGTTAACGGCAGCCGTGGTGAGGCTGTTTACTGCAGTCTCTGTCTGTGTAGTGGCTGTGCTTTGCCTGCACTGATCAGTGGCTGCAGACAGTAAGATTTATCATGTATTTGTGCTAGTTGATTGCCAACAGAGGCGGCTGTCTCCCAGCGGTGCTGTATGCAGACTGCTGCCGAATCAATAGGGATTAACCTTTGACCCCTGTGCGCATACTTATACACACACTTGCCATCCGCACACACACCTCCGTTTCATCAGTTTCACTTAAACACAGGCACTCACTCAATAACTCTCCCACTACTAATTATTTTCAAAACGTGTAAGCGTCTCTCTGGAGGAAAACCGGACTTATGAAACAGAAGGGATGGTATCAGAATCTGTACATCTGCAGATCAGTAATGACTGGCTCTTCCTGTCTGCATACTTGGAAACATCTCGACCCCCTGAGACCCTTTGAACTGAGGTTTTGAGCTTGGAGGTTGTTTTCGTTGGATTGATCTGAGTTTTGAGACGAAGAAACACTAAGTATTTGATCAGTGGCACAAAAGCAGATTCATGGTTGAGGAAAGGGACACTTCCTGTCCGATTTCAGCATGTAAGACAAACAAATGTACATGTGAACAGGAATGTTGCAAGATCAGCAGGAGTAACAGCGTGTACCTCATGTTTTAGCAGAGCATTAGCACACAGCCTGTTTTTCTTTTGTTGCTTCGTTTGCTCACTTGGAAAAATCTGCGACAAAAATTGATGTGTGCAAAGTGTAGAATGTATTTAGTATAAATAAAAAGTAGTACCCCTCAGGTCTTAAATTTAGTCCCCCCAGCTCAAATTTAAAGGTGCAATGTGTAAAATTTGGGAGGATCTATTGACAGAAATGCAATATAATATACATACTGTCATGTATAATAACCTTACATAATGAACCGTTGTGTTTTTATTACCTTAGAATGAGCCATTTCTATCTCATACACCGCGGATCCCCTTACATGTTAATTCGCCGTTATGCGGCAACATGTTTCTACATAGGCCCTAAACAGACAAACTGCTTTACAGAGCGCGTTTAGTCACTATGTTGTTCTTCTAAATTGTTTGTGTTTTTAGAGGCAGCTTGCATCGTCATTACTTTGAATACGCACTAAGTAGTAATAGTAGTAGTCGTCTGGTTTATTAGAAGCAGAGACCGTTCTTTGTTAGAAGTAAAAAGAAACCTCATTGCTTGACTGGCTACTCTCTGCTGTCTCAGACGATGACATCTTTGTCTTGTGTCGGCCAAACGGCCACCGTAGTTTCTCTATTTTGCTTCGAAAGGGAGGGATGAGCGCCCTTGGTTGCAGTTGGCAACCTCACTGCTAGATGCTGCTAAAATTTACACACTGCACCTTTAAGGTTGTAAAAATATCTTAAATGGTATAACAAAAGTCTTAATAATCATTTTAAGAGGTCTTAAATATGGGGCCAGCAAACAGGAATCACAGTAGGCTATGGCTTGATGATTTCATTAAATAAATGTGCAAAAAAAAACAAACAAAAAAACAAAAAACAAAGTGAAATTGCGGCGCAGTTGCTCATTCTACATTCTACAAGCTCACGGTTTCAGAGCGGTTAACAATCAGTCAATAATACTGTTGATGAATTATGACAAAATTACTTTATGGTGTTTGTATTGTATGTTTTAAATGTTTGTATGAGTGTATTTCATTTCCCTCATGTTTGAATGAGTAGTACAGTCATTTCAAAATAAGAGTGTCTGTGTATTTCAGGCTTGTTTATAATTAAAAGTCCTGCATTATGCAGGACATTTTTATTTATTTATTTTTTTCTGGTTGTTATTGGTACAGTATTTTGGTTGCAAAATAAACTTTATCTGCCATTTTATTCAATGTTTATAATGTACATAATTCCATAATTATTTAATATATAATTAAAAATACAGTTTGAAAAAGAAATATTAAAAAAAGTTATAGGGGACGTTTACACAACACTGTTTTCAACTAAAAATGGAAAACTTTTTATACATTTTGGCCGTTCATTTACACAACAACAGAGTTTTGAGGGCCTAAAAATGCAAACTTTGTAAAACTGATATCAAAGTGCACGTTTTTGATAACGATACCATTATCATCTCTGTGTAAACTACAAAAACGCGAATTTGTGAAAATGGTGAAAGCATGCACATGCTTATTAAGTATTTAGTCTATAGGCATGAGCGTTTGGCACGAGAACTCTGTAAAAGATTGCGTATGTGCGCAGGTGCGTAGTCTTTCTTTACAAAGTGTTTTTTAGTCATTTTCGCAGATCTTTTTCATAACATCGTCATCTGTACAAAGAAAAAACTTTCCCATATTTAGTACATCGTTGTCGTGTAAATGTACCCATAGTGTCATTTTGTATTCAAATAAGTCATTTTGCTTGTAAATGTCTCCTTGTATCCCTTTATTAAGGCAAATCATATTATACGATTTTCAATGTGCTCCTGAAGTTCTTTATGCGCTCTTAAATTTTTCAAATTAGAAGCACATGTTGTTCTCCTTTGGGGAAAAAGAAAGTGTCTACCCTATATCTAACTAACATCTCTATGCATGTTTATTTATTTATTTTTAAATTAAATTTAGTTTTTTTTTTTTTTTTTTCAGTGCATTATAACTCCTCTCACAAACACAGATACATTTACAAATGTATGGCTACTGAAGCACTTTTGTTAAAAACAGTTCAGAACACTGTAACACAAACTACTGTACAGTAACTCTCTTCAAACAATCGGTATCAAAAATCAACTCCGCTTTTACTGACACTGTTTTTAAAAGCTTTAAGCTCAGTTGGATAAATATTAAAGGGTAACAGCTCTGTTTTTCAGCTAGCTGCTCGCTTTAAAGAGCCAAATCATGTGTTAGAGCAGAATGCTTTTAATGTGCATTATCACTTTACATAATTCTCATTGTAATGGCAAGGGGACAAAGGTCACTGTAAGTGATCTAATGCGGTTTGGTCGACACACTCAGTCGTGCATGAATCATTGAGCTGATCTTTGACCTCCAGAGTGCTCAAATAAGACCCGTATAAACAACCGCAGAGATTGCTGGAAACATCGAGTACCTTTTGCTGAACAAAATCAAGTGAAAACCTTTCTGATGCCACATTTATGCTATCAGTGGCAGTCAGGATACAGAACAAATGTGTTCATCTAGGGGTTCACGTAAGACTCTTAAAACAACAACATTTAAACATTGTCCAAACATAAAAAAATATAACTTTTTCCTCAATAGAGCTGTCCCATAAAAAGTATATAAGCATGTTGCAATTATAAAAGCAGAATTTTGAGATAAGTTGCAATTACCCTTTTTGTTTTTTATTCCCTTGCGGAAACAAGCTTCCAAAAATGTTTGCTTCCACATGAAATCTTAAACCAAGACTGCACATTGTTACACTGACATTTAAATTATTTTTTAATGATAACAATTCAAAAACTTTATACTGTCACTCATGCTTTTTCATTTTCCACTATTTCTGACATTTATTATCAAACAAGCTGCTACTTTCCTTCCTATTGGGACTGAATTCTATATGCAGATTACCTTTGTGATGATTATGACTGAACGTTTTTGAACTGGTGCCGCTCAGCTCGATTAGTTATTCATCGTTCATGTGTTTACATGTGTAAACGTGGGCGGCCATATGTTAATGAGCGCATGACGTCATGAAACGACCCCTTTAACATCTGCCTTTCTGTCTTTTCCTGAGAAAACAACAGATCTCCATATTGTGGAAGATTGTGTGGATGGCACAACCAATGCACAGAAAGTGGAACAAATTCCCTCCGCCTCATTGGTGTTTGCCATTCCTCTTGGGTTTACACACTATATCTGCTATTGATCGTGTTAGCGTGGCTCGTTGTGACCAATCATCTGTGCAATGCATCTTACAGCGGCCACCCAACCTGCTCCACTACACCTGCTTAATGCATTCATGCATTGATTGTGCTTTACACTTAAACATGATTAGCTGCGTTCATACCTATTCATGTGCTGTTCTCTTACAGCTCAAACACACCTTTACATACTATCTGTTTGATGACATTCTGTAGACTTATGCTGAGTTCATTATGATTTCCTACTAGGAAATACATTTTCAGATATAATTAGGGCCCAATGAAATTCGTTTTATTTTTTCTCAAATTCCGTTTTATTTTATTTTTTTAACAAATTGTTTTCCGTTTAAATTTTTCTGGATTCCATTTTAATGGTTTAATCAAAAACATGTCTAATTAATTGAATTAATAAAAAGCAACTGAATTTATTAATTTGTTAATTAATTAATTAATTTGTCATAAGCCCCTATGATTTTTTTTTTTTTTTTTTTTTCCCCCACAGAAATTCTGTGCTGTGTATTTAATTTTTTTCTGGTAATCAAATGAAGGCATAAAACATTCATTTATTTTTAATCAAATTAAATTTAAATAAACCCTTTCATTTTTGGGGCAAACAAAGTGCTGTACATCAGGTTTACTGTTAAAATTAAAACATGGATGAAAAATTGTGATTATAGTCTTAATAATTATTGTATTATTATTATTATTATTAGTAGTAGTAGTAGTATTACATTAAGACATATATTATACTGTACAATAGTAATACAATAGCAGAATATAGTACTACAAAAGTAATAGGGCTATATTTCTGTCACAAGTTAAACCGAACTTTTATTTTGACGGGTTGCTGTGAAGATCTTGAAGTTTCTTTGTGTATATGATATGACAAGTTTTCTTAAAAGAAAAATGCTCATGAAGTGACTCTCAGTGTGGCTCTGGGGATGAAGTTTGTGTTCATGTCGTCATATAGATGACATATAGTATGTGTAGTAAATGTATTCGCGCGTCTGTGCCATTCATTCACACAGAGACGCACAGAACATGCAGGATTCATATTCAAATATTCTTCTTGCAGTTTAATATTCACAGACAGTAGTCCATATGATGATTTAAGTGTACCCACCTACTTTTGATTTATTCATCCAAAATTTGACAAAGTCTGTGACATTCCGCGTTATAAAGTAAATTCCGTTTTATGAATGGATTCCACGATTCCGTCATAGGGCCCTATATAGTAATTACACTTAAATAAAAAGTGAAATGTTTGTATACAACCCAGTTGCATATAAGGTAGTTTTCATAAACGCTTGTCTTCATGACAAATTTATTCAAGCATACATATATAATTAACAGTAAATAAGCTCCTCTCCAGTGTTTTTCATAGCTAACACGTCACATTTAAGAGTGTCAAAACGCAGGGCTCAACGCTAAGGATTTCTTCTACTGGCCCGGTCGGGCCAGTGGTTCAAATTTTCACTTGCCCCACAACAAAAAATTAATAAAGTAACAGAAAAGAAAATGGGCCTTTAAAATAAGCCAAGTTATTGTTTTCGTTGTTTTTGATACATGTAACCTTAATAAATAAGGTTATGACACCTAAAGCTACTAGATTAACTCACTTAAATTTTAAATATTGTTAGATAAATAAACAGCAAGTAATAAAATAGTAATAAATAATCAAATTACGAGTAATAGCAAAAATAAATACAACAGAACAAACATATAAATGAAATAAACAATGCTTTTCAAGTTTTTCATGTAGGTTTAAACGAGATTTTCAGGTACAGAAATTGTAATATCTATAACTATATAACTATAGATTAAACTTTATTAATCAGTCAAGAGCAGTTACAGATGCATAAATAATGTTTTGAAATGTTGAAAATATAAAATGTTAAATACTGTTATTTGAATTATTTTAAAAATGAAAAGACACTTTAAACCTGAAATTAAACCCGCCAGAAGGTGGCAGCAAGTCCCTGTTAATGAGCGAGTCATTGAGATTCAACCGGATTAAACCGATTCATTCAAACGGCTGATTCATTCAGGAAGTGTTGCTCAGAGACGCAAAACAATTCTGTGGACTTCGTTTGGAACTATTCTCGTTGGCGAAATAGAGAGAAACAGGCGATTGTGTCTAAAATGTAAGTCACTTGATATTAAGTTCTTGTTCATTAAACTGTACGCTGTATAAAATCAATATCACATTTGCAATTGCTGATATTTGGAGAAAAACGGCGCTGTGTAATATTGGTTAACTATATTAAATGATATACATATAAAAGATATACTGAGGCATTTTTGCCCCTTATCTTGAATTCTTGAATTCTAAAGAAATTTTAATAGACTAAATCACGCAGTGAAATCGTACTCTCTAAATATGCACGCGCACTAGTCTAACCTACTAGACTACGTCACGTAGTGAATGTGTGCACTCAATGAGTGTGTTTTTGTTTGATTTTTGTAAAGTGAGGGACATGATCAATAATTTCAGATCGTTAAATCAACAATTACGATATCATAGACAGACGATATATATCGCACACCCTACAGCACTGGCCCGATCGGACAAGTGACCGTTCCGTCTACTGTCCCGAGCGTCATTCACACTGGCCCCGGGCCATCGGGCAGTCCTTATTGTCGAGCCCTGAAATGCCATTTATTGTTTGATTTTTGCAATCAATTTTTTTTTGAATTTGAAAGCTGATTCTTTTTCAGAAATAACAAAGCTCTTTGTGATTATAGGATGAAAAACATGCTACAAAATAATGTTTGGTGTAGGGAAAAACCACAGATCTGGCCACCCTGGCTTGAACTATAGGTGATTCATAGAGCCTACTTTAACGTCATTTATTTGTTGTTGTTGTTGTTGTTAATGCATTATTGTCACGTTAACTTTGACAGCCCTGAATTTACCAAAAGACATTTTCTTTACACCCAGTACGAGTTGCAGTCTGACACATTTTTCCAGCTTTTTTGATTGACTGGATATAATCGGCCCTGATCATCAGCTGTTTTTAAACAATCGGCCGATGAAAATATAAATAATCGCATTTGCCTGATACATTGATGCATACTAAATATTGATTATATTATCGTAATTTGAATCCATGTGATTTATTTGAACTGAGATTGAGATTAATTTCTACATTTCTGTGTAATTTACATGTAAAGAATGCAAAAAAAGTGCATGGTAATTATTAGCCTACCTATTAATTTCAGTTGCCATTTTAACAACAAAACAAGATAAAACAAAAAAACAAAAAATAAAAACAAAAATGTCAAACAAAACAAAATACAGAATAAAACAAGAAAACAAAACAAAACAAAAATAGCAAACAAAAATAACATCAAAGTACAGAATAAAACAAGAAAACAAAACAGAGCAACAAAACCTAAACCGAATAAAACAAGAAAACAACAAAACCAAAACCAAAATAACATAAAAACAAACAAAAATAACAACAAAACAATATAAAGAATAAAACAAGAAAACAAAAACAAAGCAACAACAAAAAATCAAAACAAAAATAACATAAACAAACAAAAATAACATCAAAATACAGAATAAAACAAGAAAAGAAAACAAAGCAAAAATTACAACAAATAAAAACAGAATAAAACAACAAAACAACAAAAACAAAAATAACAACAAAACAAAATATAGAATAAAACAAGAAAGAAAAAAACCTAAAACAAAGCAAAAACAAAAAAAAAAAAAAACAAAAGCGGGAAAAAAACCTAAGCAAAAACAACAACAACAAAGCAAGACAGAATAAAACAACAAAAAAGAAACAAAACAAAAGTACCAAGTTATTTTATTTATTTGGTCATGTCTTTCTTCACCTAGTGTGCCAGGGAAAAAAAAAAAAAAAAAAAAAAAAATTCTGAATCTGCTCCCACATTGCACTTTTTAGAGAACTTTTGTCATGTTTTTGTACAGTATACATCAGGCGATTAGTGGCCCTTAATTCTGAATGACTTGAGACATTGTTTGGACAGTCTTGTAATGTGTAAGTGAATGTCTGCAAACTAAACTTGACTGGGTCTACAGTTTCTGCGGTGTCCCCCTCCCTTTCTTCCATCCTACCCGTCTCCATGAGGAATGGCTCTTTTAGGGACAGAGGTCATTAATATTTTGTGTTGTGGATCTTTGAGGATGTATCAGATAAAGTGGTAAAGAAAAGCTTTTATTGGACATGAACAGGCCACTCTATGTCCATACGTTACGTTTGGATTGGATCGGAAATTAATGATCAGGGAATGTCATTGACGTTTTCTGGTATTGAACAAACAAAATGTTCTTTTGATGTTTCATGTGAGTGACCTCTCCACAGAGAGAGAGAGCGTCTTCAATCCTTTATTCCATGATACAGAAGAATATCACCTGGTTAAAAGGGAGTAAATAAAAACAAAATTAAACTATATAATATTTTTTTATTTCATTATTTTAATATATATATATATATATAATGTACACACACATACTTAAAATACTGAATTTTGAAATGACTATTGAATTCCTCTGTAAACCGTTTAAACTATTAGCAGAACTTTTAAAAGCGAATCTCATCTCGTCTTCTCTCTGGCTGCAGAGATCAAAGCCATCATAGTTTGACTTTTGAGATTTTAGGAAAGTTGTTTAATTAAATGGAAAAGATGAGGACTAGATGTTCTTTGATGCTCTGCGTACATTTCATGTGATTTTTCTGCACGATTTCTCTCGCGCTCTTTAAGGCTAGTGCGAGTGTGTCTGATGACTGATGGCAGATGAGCTCTCTCTAATGTAATAGCAGTGGGCTGCCGGGAGGTCAGCGCGTTCTCAAGGTGAAGGATCGTGAGGGGTCATTTCCACCGAGAGTTCGGGCCCCTCCGTCTCCTGGGGTTCAAACAGATGCACCCCCGCCCCCCTTGCCGCGCCCATGTGTCTGTGCGGCGGCCCGTGGTCAGATGGCACGGGGCACGTGTGATTCAGGGGCCGCGTCGTGCCAAACACCCGGGCCCATCTGAGGAATCGTGCCAGGAAGGATGCCAGCATCTCCAGAGGGAGAGAGTCAAACCTTCAAAGCAGAATAGCCTGAAAAAAAGGGATTTACTGCCTCTTATTATAAAAGCCACTTTCATTTTTTACATTTGTTTTATTATTTCCTGGTGGCTGTTGATGCCAAAATACATTTGCACATTTCATGTTGTTTTTTTCTGTTTAAAAAAAAAAAAAAAAACATTTTTATTGGGAGACCAATAGCTGTCCATAAGGTGTTTTTGTACTCTTTGTTTTTTCTGATTGTTTGGAGCATGAGCATTATTTCCATTTAAATTTTAAATAGACACACAGCCATGTTTGGTAAATGCATCAACACACTCAAATAAGAATACATGTATGAACTCAGTGCCAGTTTTGAACAGTAGGGGGCATGATGGGTTAACTCAAGGCCTGTCAAGACACACATATGAACCAGAAAATAACTAGAAACATGTTTATAAACTTCTTAATCATTTAGTGTTTCCATTTTTAAGTAAAATATTACAGGTATTTATAGGTAAAATAATAAATAAATATAGAAAAATTTAACTTTTTTTGGTGAACAAGTGCTAAAATGCATCCTAGTTTTGATGTTGACTTGTCTGCAGATTTTTTTGTTTTCGTATTTTTCTTTTTCCTTTCATATGATCTTTTTCACACAGATTTTGGTTCAGGGTACAGCTAAAATGATTCCTCATTAAGTGTTAGAGTTTGTGATTCCTTCCGCTGGTGATAGACTGGACATAACGCTGTCTTCAGAGAGGGTGAAATCAAGTGGGTGAGACTCAGAAGATCCTGTGCATGTACCACACGCTGTAAGAGACTCGAGAAAACCTTCAAAAAATACAAATAGAGAAAGGGCATTCGATAGGAACAGATCTTCAAGCATAGATAGTATTTCTTTTAATGTTTCTTTTCCCCTCAAAATTATTTGTTTCTGAATCTCATTGCATTAAAATATCAAATGGAGCGACGTTTATTTTGAAGCTCAAATAATAGATTACTGTTGAAATTGGAGACAAAGGGCGACTTCCAAACAGCATTTTTGTGCCCTTGAAAGGCACTGTGGGAAGGGGACGCTATTCTAGTGGTTGTGAATGAAAGTGAGCCACTGAATGCCTCCGTGAAGGGCTCTTCCTCAAGCGGACGTGTGAACACTGGACAATTCAAGGCAGTCATTTTGTCCTCTATGATAACAGTATCCTGGGTTTTCTTTTTAAAAAATCTGGATTTAAAACCCTAAAGTGAGTGCACTTCTTTGGGGTGAATAGTGCGTAATGGTGCACCCTTTTAAATGGAGTATAACTACACCTGTGGTTACTTTGTTAGGACACCTGTGTGAACTTAAACAGTGAAATCACTGCCACACCAACTGCTTAATTGACGAAGGAAAAAAAAAAAAAAGAGAAATGTGAAGTGAACTACACTGATTTTGTACATTGTGTAGATATTTAGAAACATTCTTAATCTGGAATTAATTAATTTACTGTTTTCTTTACAATATTCATCTGTTACACTAAATTTAAAGGTGTTCTTCTGTGCAATTGTACAAATAGGTACTGAGAGTGAGTTCATTTAAGATGTGTTTTTTGGGATTGTGTGTGCGATACAATAATTCACTCACACACACACTCACATTCAATCACTCACTCACACACACACACATTCATTCATTCACTCACACACACTCACATTCATACACACATTCACTCATACACACACACACACACACACACACTCACTCATTCACACACACACACACACACTCACTCACTCACTCACACACTCACATTCACTCACATTCACTCATTCACTCACACACACTCACATTCACTCACACACACTCACATTCATTCACTCACTCACTCAATCACATTCACTCACTCACTCATTCACTCACACACTCTCACACACACATTCATTAACTCACTCACACACTCACATTCACTCATTCACTCACTCACTCACACACACTCACATTCACTCACACACACTCACATTCATACACACATTCACTCACACACACACACACACACACACTCACATTCACTCATTCACTCACACACACTCACATTCACTCACACACACTCACATTCATTCACTCACTCACTCACATTCACTCACTCATTCTCACACACACACACACACACACACACACTCACTCACACACTCACTCACTCACTCACTCAAACTCACATTCATTAACTCACTCACACACTCACATTCACTCACACACTCACATTCATTCACTCACTCAATCACATTCACTCACTCACTCATTCTCTCTCTCTCTCTCTCACACACACACACACACACACACACACTCACTCACTCACTCACTCACTCAAACTCACATTCATTAACTCACTCACACACTCACATTCACTCATTCACTCACTCACACACACTCACATTCATTAACTCACTCACACACTCACATTCACTCACACACACTCACATTCATTCATTCACTCACTCACACACACACACACACACACACACATTCACTCACACACTCACATTCACTCACTCACTCACACTCACTCACTCACTCACACTCACTCACTCACTCACACTCACTCACACACATACTCACACTCACACACACACACACTCACACTCACACACACACTCACATTCATTCATTCACTCACTCACACTCACATACACACACACTCACTCACTCACTCACACACACACACACACACACACACACACACTCACATTCACTCACTCAAACACTCAATCACTCACACTCACATTCACTCACATTCACTCACATTCATTCGCTCACTCACATTCATTCACTCACACACTCACATTCACTCACTCACTCAATTACTCACACACTCACTTTCACACACTCACACACACACACACACACACACACACACACACACACACACTCACACGTTTCACACAGTCACACTCATGACATGCCTTTCCTTGTTATTCTACTTTAGTGCAGCTATCAGGCAGGCTTTGCCAATAAAGTTTATTGTATGGTGCTAAGTGTCAATATCTTCTGCACCCATGGTCCGGGGTGGCGGTAATTAAAATGCCACAGAGGGAGTGGGGCACGCATGAAAATTTGATGGCAAATTGATTTCAAGTTCGTCTTGAAATTTGTCCTCAGCTGGAACCGATACTAAAGACGGCTTTTTGTCAGCTGAGACAGGTACGGATGACTGCATAATAGAAACGTAAGCACTGGTCTTTCTTGACAACAGATATTTGATTGTGTTGTGTTGAATGTGTGAGAACTTTATTTTAGTTTTATGATAAAATTGTCACACTTTTGTTACAACAAATTTGAGTTGTGTTTGTTGTAAAGAGCTTTTTTTTGGCACTTTTTAATTGATGAAAATAGATAAGGAACAGTACGTGATGGAGGAAAGAGATAGGGATGCAAACTGGATTCAAGCTAGAAATTATGCTTGATATTTGTGCTTAAGAAAGTGTTAAAATAACATTGAAGTCATTTGAATGCTAGGTAGTGTGCTTTATTTGTAGTTCAGTTACACAAAGCGTGTGTGTTTCTTTGTGTGTCTTGATGTTTGGTCAGTTGCATATAGTCTCATTTCCCCTAGATGTCTCTTTTAATGTCTTTGTTTTCTTTTTACTTTCACAGATAATCCTGCTTTAGTAGCACACTGCTGTGTGCAGTATGGCAGCTAAGCAGAAAGCGTAATCCCTCTACTCAGGTATTGATAGTTTAGATTGACTCCCGCTGGCTTTCATAAAGACTGATGAGACCTTTTACTGCCAAAAGAGCCGGAAATTACAAGAAAAAGACAGAGGAAAGGACGTAGTGGTTATCAGAGAGAAAGTGAACAATACAAAAGTGTGAGGAACAAACAAAACAAAGAGAGCAAAAGAACAAATGAGTGAAATGTAATGAAAACTAAAAAACAAACAAATGAAAGTGGACAAAGGAAAAAAAAACAAGACTGAAAAAACAAACAAACGAAAATGAAAGTTAACGAGGACAAAATGAAAGAATAAAAGAACAAACAAAACAAAGTGGGGAAAGAACACACAAATGAGTAAGATTTAATTAAAAAGTCTGAAAAAAAACCAAACAAAAATGAAAGTGAACAAAGAAACAAAAGAATGAAAAAAAAACAAAAACAAAAAAAAACAAAGCGGGCAAAAGAACAAACAAATAAGTGAAAGTTAATTAAAAAGACTGAAAAAACAAACAAAAATGAAAGTGAAAAAAGAGAAAAATGAAATAATGAAAGAACAAACAAAACAAAGTGGATGAAAGAATTAAACAAATTGTGAAAATTAAATGAAAAAGGCTGAAAAACAAACAAGTGTACAAAGAAAAATAATGAAAGAACAAACAAACAAAAAGCTAGCAAAAGAACAAACAAATGAGTGAAATGTCATAAAGACTGAAAAAAGAAAAACAAAATAAAAGTGAACAAAGAGAAAAAACACAAGACTGAAAAACAAACAAAAATGAAAGTTAATAATAAAAAAAGAAAATGAAAGAACAAACAAACAAAACAAAGCTGGGAAAAAACAAACAAATGAGTAAGATTTAATTAAAAAGACAAAAAACAAACAAACAAACAAAAAGGAAAGTGAACAAAAAGGGGGGAAAAAAACCCAGAAGAATGAAAAATAAACAAACAAAACAAAGTGGGCAAAATAACAAACAAATGAGTGAAATTTAATGAAAAAGACTGAAAACAAACAAAAATGAAAGTGAACACAGAGAAAAAAACTGAAGAATGAAAGAACAAACAAACAAAACAAAGCAAAACAGAATGAAAAAAATTAAATAAAAGCTGAAAAAACAAACAAAAATGAAAGTGAACAAAGAGAAAAAACAAAACAATGAAAAATAAACAAAATAAAGTGGGCAAAAGAACAAACAAGTGAGTGAAAGTTAATTAAATAGACTGAAAAACAAACAAAAATGAAAGTGAACAAAAAGAAAAAAATAATGAAAGAATAAACAAACAAAACAGTGGATGAAAGAATGGAAAAAAATAGGAAAAATTAAATGAAAGGCTGAAAAAACAAACAAAAATGAAAGTGAACAGAATGAAAGAACAAATAAAGTGAGCAAAAAAACAAATGAGTGGAATTTAATGAAAAATGAAAAAAACAAAAATGAAAGTCAACAAAGAGAAAAAAATAAATAAATGAAAGGGAACAAACTAAACAAGCAGCCGGACATCTGAATGGCAGGCTGAAAAATAAACAAAATGAAAAAGAGAACAAAGACATAAAAAGGTCAACAAACAAAAGTAGAAATGAATGAAAGAGAATGAAAAAGAGTGGAAAGTAACAAACTAATGAAAGAAAAGCAAACGGAAGAAACAAAACTATTGGAAGAGTGAAAGAACAAACAAAATGACAAGCAAAAGACAAGTAAACAAAAGAAAGACAATGAAACAATGACAGAACCAAAGGTCAGACACGATAAAAGAGATAGAACAAGCGAAAGACGCAAATATAGAAAGATCAGTAGATAGACAGAAAGAAAGACGAACGAAACAAACAAATAATAATATCAAAGCGCGGAAAACAGTACAGTGCTGTGACCTCAAACTGAATGTCACACCTCATTAATTTAATCTATTAAACTCATTACGCAAATGACGCGACTGTATTACACCGTTACGTTTCTAGAAGGCCACACACATCTCCCTCTGCCTCTCTCTTGCTCTTGTTTCCCTCCCCTCTCCTCTGGAGCAATATTCTCCTTCTGTTGCTCTTATTTATGTAAACTTGTTAATAAAAGCGCTTTTTTAGGGAGCAATGAATGGAAATGAAAACATCCTTCCCGCTCTAGCAGCCAGGGCGGCCTTGGCGCGGATGGTTGGCGTGCCTCAATTTAACGTAAAACACAAAACAATTTGAAATTACAATGGGGAGAGATTAAGGGGAGATTAAATCGGAGGGAGAGGCGCTTGATGGCAGGCCGAGATAGTGCATATTCATTATGACAGCATCGGGAGGACGACTAGGAGGAGGAGGAGGAGAAGAGGCTCGGCGGGCGGAAAGCAGATGGCATTGTAATTTAACGGGGATGTTTCCGAACATGGGAACAACTCCGCACGTCAGGAGTGAAGGATGCCCGCCGTTTGAAAAGAAATCAATCGCGAAACGGGTCGGAGCCGTCATGCATACAATAATTGAATATTCGTAGAGGAGAAGTGTGGGCCGTGGGATGGGTCCGGGTGAGGAGTGGTCAGCGGGCGACCCGTGTGCCCGTGGAATATCAGTGTCCTATGATTGATTAGTACACCCTTGATGTGTGTAAGTTAGCGAGCATCCAGCCCCGATCCCGCACCATTAGACACATCAGCTTTGTCTTAGCTGCATGACATAATCAATAATTACAACTGTTAATCAATGTGATTTTAAATAAGCATCGACCATGTTCGCAAGGTTACCCCGGTCTATTGCTTAACATTAAGCCCAAAACGAGGAGAAACCAGGTTGACAAGAGGGAATTCTCCACCCAGTCTATGATGAAATAATTCCTTTCCCATTTTTTTTATCTGATTGCATTTCAAATCATTCTATTTTACAAGCCTGAATGTATAAAAGACAACCAAAAGTTAATTCCTGTAGGGCGCAAAGTTGTATATTGTCACACGTCGCCTGTGTGTAAATGCGAACGCCGTCACAGACTGCAGATTAGAGATCTGATTTAGCGTTGGTCTTGTGTTTGGGTCTTGGAGCCCCTCGCTGCATTTGTCTCGATTTCCTAATGGTGTTTCAACAGCCTCTCCTTAAGAGCTACTTTTTCATTTTAATGGTTACACAAGCACCCGTTCCCTAAAACGGCCTGCGCTAGGCTTTTAGCTCAACTCACACAACCAGAGCAAGTTTCAAAAAGTGAAAAACACAGTCAGAACAGTGACGGGAAATTTCATTTGGGCAAAGGTCCAGATGAATGTTCTGTAGGCTAGGTATTTGTGTGTGTGTGTGTGTGTGTGTGTATATATATATATATATATATATATATATAATATATACACACACCGATCAGGCATAACATTATGAGCACTGAGAGGTGAAGTGAATAACACTGATTATCTCTTCATCACGGCACCTGTTAGTGGGTGGGATATATTAGGCAGAAAGTAAACATTTTGTCCTCAAAGTTGATGTGTCAGAAGCAGGAGAAATGGGCAAGCGTAAGGATTTGAGCGAGTTTGACAAGGGCCAAATTGTGATGGCTAGACGACTGGGGGTGTTCTCTTGTGGGGTGTTCCCGGTCTGCAGTGGTCAGTATCTATCAAAAGTGGTACAAGGAAGGAACAGTGGTGAACCGGCGACAGGGTCATGGGCGGCCAAGACTGATGCACGTGGGGAACGAAGGCTGGCTCATGTGGTCCGATCCAACAGATGAGCTACTGTAGCTCAAATTGCTCAAGAAGTTAATGCTGGTTCTGATAGAAAGGTGTCAGAATACACAGTGCATCACAGTTTGTTGTGTATGGGGCTGCATAGACACAGACCAGTCAGGGTGCCCATGCTGACCTGTGTGGCTGTGGCCTCTTTCAGCAGGATAGTGCACCCTGCCACAAAGCAGAAATGGTTCAGGAATGGTTTGAGGAGCACAACAACGAGTTTGAGGTGTTGACTTGGCCTCCAAATTCCCCAGATCTCAATCCAGTCGAGCATCTGTGGGATGTGCTGAACAAACAAGTCAGATCCATGGAGGCTCCACCTCACAAATTCCAAGACTTAAAGGATCTGCTGCTAACATCTTGGTGCCAGATACCACAGCACACCTTCAGGGTCTAGTGGAGTCCATGCCTCGACGGGTCAGGGCTGTTTTGGCAGCAAAAGGGGGACCAACACAGTATGAGGAAGGTGCTTATAATGTTATGCTCTCTCTCTCTCTCTCTCTCTCTATATATATATATATATATATATATATATATATACATATATATATATATATATATATATATATATATATATATATATATATATATATATATATATATACATATATATATATATATATATACATTAAACATTAAACAAAACATGAACAAAGGAATGAAAACTGACTAAATGAGCGAAAGAAGCGAAGCGAAATGAGAGAAAGAATACGAATGAGCCAATGAGCGAAATAATACAACAAAACAACCAAAAACAACAAAAAAGGGAAGAAAACGACGAAATTAAGAACACAATTTAAAAAATGCAAACAAAACACCAGAAAGTAGTCAGCTAATATATATGTTATTGTATTTATTTTTATTTTTATTTATTTATTATAAATAAACATGCAAGAAAGCAGAAAGACAAAGATTGAAAAAACAAAAGACAGGACAGGACAAAAATGAATGAGAGAACTAATGACAGAACAAAACAATGACGAAACAATAAAGAATGAACAGACAAATGACTGAGCGAAAAAAAAAAAAAAAGAATGAGGAATACAAACAAAACATAGACAAAACAACAAAAAGACTGAACAAAAACAAATAAAGAAACAAAAGAAACACAACAATTAATTAAATAATTGCGGACAGGACAGACAAAACAGACGGAATACAAAATAAAGCAGACTAAAAGGAAGAACAAACAAAAAAGGTGAACAAAACAGACAAACAAAGAATGAATAAACATAATGCAAGAAAAACAAACACTAAAATACAGAATGAAACAGAAGAAAAAAAAGAAAAGAGCAGCAGAACTAAAGAGATAAAGAGAACACAACATATCAAAATATTACAGTTCTGTGAATGATGGGCCTTCCAGTTCTTCTAAAATCTGCAAAGCTCATCTTTGGGGTCAGTCCTGGACATGAGTGCAGGATGTTGTTAATCCCTGACCGTCATCTCTGTAGACTCCATCATAACCTTGAGTCAAGCCCTGCCTGGACCTGCTTTGCACAAACTCTGCTTTGTTTACAGCACTAAAGACAGAGACGGAGCGGAAATTACATCAGAATAAATGACTATGCAATCACAGTGAGATCAGTCAAGGGTCGGTTTGTGATTATGATATGATTGTACTGGGAACATGCATAAATCTCAGCTGTGTTTATGACATATGTAGTTTTATACAGATTAAGCCTCAATCTAAGCGTCATTGTTTAAACGTTGTTATTGGACATGTCTGGTTTGGAGGCTGCCATGAGAATGCAGTGGAATTCAAATGCACGTTTGTGTGCTTGTGTCCTTGGGCCACGGCAAATCTTGATCTCGCTGCGATGTGTGTGAGCTAATGAGGAAACGTTTTATTCATTAAATGCCAACGTTTACTGACAAACACTTGCAGCCAATCAAGAGTGCTGTCACAGATGATGTTTATATTTAATTTAGCATTCTTATTGGTAGAATATAATTATAAAATGAAATATTAAATTAATATAATTTTTAATATTAATATAAGGTAACACTTTATTTTACAGTGCTCGTTACATGTACTTACTACAACTTATGTTTCCCTATGTTAATCTTGTACAAAAACACACAAAATAACAAATAATTTCAACATTTATTTTCCTTATACAGTCTGACGCAAAGCATGCTGGGAATTAGAAATCTGCTGCAACTCAATCATATTAAGCTCAGCTTACTACAATCAGATTTTGAGTTCATGCAACTTTTTTTCTATTAAGTACAATGAACTTTAATTATTATTTGAGTGAAACAAACTCATTTCATTTAATTTCATTTCATTTCACTGCTCGGTTTTACAGTTTATCTCTCTGTCTCTCTATCTATCTATCTCTCTCTCAACCCAACCCAACCTAAACCTTACCTTATATTACCCAGTACTTCCTTAGGTAAATACACTAAGTGCACATACTGTAAAATAAAGTGCAACCATGTATTCATAAAATAGTATCAATGAAATTCAGAATTATAGAGATTTTAAGCACTTCACAAAAACTGCACAACACTTTTTGCTTAATGCCATTTACATTAAAAACGTACCAAACATTTTTGTTTTCAGACAGGCTTCCTGAATCTCTACTAACACTCAAAAAATAAATTCTCGTCTGCTTGTTACTGTGCTGTTAAAACACACCTCTGCTTTAAAAACCCAAGTATCTCTTATGTTTTACCCCGTCCCCTCACTGGTATTGAAATTCTTGGTGGCCGCCTGTTTCCTCCCTTTCCTAATCTGTTCATCAGAGCTTTTGGTTAAATCATGATGCATAGTCTTGGGCTGTACAGAGGGGCCCCATTAGTCATGGTGCGGCCCTTCGACGTATCCGCTTTTTATCCATCTCTTAAATCAGTCTGTGCGGCTATTGGCAGCAGGCTGGGCAGCCTCCAAGAGCCCTGATTGAAGTGGCATTGTTTGGGAGACATGGAGCGCTCAATCAATATTCAGTCTTACTAAATTACAGTTTGCATGAAAAATGAGGCCCTCCCCCTTTGAAGGGGCCGGAGACTCGGGAGATGTGCCCAGGAAGTGTTTCATCAACACTCCTCACCTCCGGTGCAGACAGATGAAATCCACGTTTCCAGAACATTTAAGAGTGGTGTGATAAATTCACTGCTTAATGTGATCTAGTGTGTGTGTGCTAATGATAGACTAACATATCAACTAGGCTGTTAAATTAGCCAACATTTGGACATTATGAAATGTTTTTAAATTTTGAATCAATATTAAAATTCGCTTTATGTTTTGGTATCTGTTTTAAGCGGAACAAACAAGTTTTTAAGTAGAACAAAGAAGAAAAAAACAAAGAACAGAACAAAACCCTGCATTAATTAACATGTTGCTCTGATTTCCATTTCTCATAATGATTGATTGCATCCCTTTAAAATCACATCGCTTCATTTCCACCAGCCACCTGTGCTTGCTCCTCAAGCCTCCATGGAAACCCAGACCCTTAAACTCCAACCTTTCACTCCTTACCTTTCACCTTTAACCCAACTTGACCGGTTCAGCCTCTCAACTGGCCTGGAGGTTGGTCATTTTCTGCCAAGACGGGTGAAGAGGGTTTCTGTTAGCCGCTATCACTGTTGGATCACATCTCCTCCAGGCTGCGGTTGTCTCTTAACCCCACTCTATTAATCATCTCTCTCTTATTCACCCCCTCTGTTCATTTAACACTCCTTCATGGTACCAAGAGGGTCAATTAGGCCCTGTAAGACCCAACACTGACTATAAGGGTCTCCCAGCCTCCCAGAGACACAGGAGGGGCAATTAGGCTGTCTAATGCTGGTCGCTGAACAGTAGCACACTGGATGTTTGGTTGAGATTATGCACGCACACACATATGCTCAAACAGACTTCATTTGATGCCTGCCAGCTGGACCATATAACGTGTAAACCTTAAACAATTAACTCCAGTGTTTTACCATCTCTTTATGTGACTCTGTGGTTGAGGGTGTTTGTGTAGATGTTGTTTAGGAATGAAGTTTTCCCAGATGAGGGCTGTAGCCCAGTGTAGCTTGACTGCCTTTCTCAAAGCTAAAAGGCAATTACCCCAGGTCAAGATCCCTGAGCAGAGAACCAGGAGCAAGGAAGGACAATCCAAAGAAACTGGGGCATTAATTAAAATGGAAATTCATTTTCATGGCTTTTCCTTGAATTTTCCCCACATTGATATTTGATATATAAAACATCTGCTAACATCCTAAAGACCCTATAAAATGGTTTGACAAACACAATTTTCTCTAACGTGTTGATGTAATTGAAACAAGGAAGTTGTGGTTTATCCTCGTTTTTACAAATACATTAGCATTTACATTTACATCACGCTCTAGAAAAACCATTATTTGCTGCTTGCTTTTGTTAGTCTGAGGCAGGTGATATTAGAGGGAAGGACAATCTAGAGAGCATTTTATTGGTCAAAAACTTGTATATGCCCATGAACAAGTTGAATCATCAGTATTTTTTTTTTCTTTTCAGAAAGGCACTGTAAATGTCAAATGTGTTTGTTGGTTTTTGTCAACTTTTAGGAGTATACTGGCATACAGATGAGCTCAAATCTTAACTAAAAAAATCTATAACACCGTGTCCACACCGGATGCGAGCGGCGCGACGCAGTGCGTCAAAAGACCATACAACGCATTATAATCGGTGATAATGTGTACACTGGATGTGGCACGGCAAGACAAATTCCCGACCATAAACAGATTCCCCATTCTATTTCTGACATAGTCCAAGTGCTTTGCAACTGTCAGCTTGTCGTGTTCAGTGTAGACAGCTTTTAGCTGTTGTGGTGCGGCGCGATGTGACGCGATAAAAGTTGTGTCTGGTGTAGACACCGTGTAAAGCAGAAATCCCCATTTTGATTTTGTGTGGTCTTTACCTTCATTGGTTGTCAAGAAGCTGCACTTTCCTGATTTGTGTCTTAATGTGCCTCATGGGAACTTCCCTCAAAGAAATGTTGTAGAGAAGAGGTGTCTAAATCACATCTGTTAACCAGTGGGGTACCTCAGGGTTCTGTACTGGGCCCCCTCCTCTTCTCAATATATATAAATACAGCATTGCCAAGACTCTGAACACTTCTTCTAACCAAATCTAACCTTAATTCTATTGACAGAACTACAATTACATTGCTAGCCTAGTTTCTTATTAGCACTTTGTGGTTTTGTCTTAGCACTCAATTTGTATTCTTAGTTAGTTACATGCTGAAGTAATTGTTTCTTTGTAAAGTGCCGTCTGCCAAGGAAATAAATTTAATTATGTAATAAATGTTGTTAGCAGTGAATCAACAGCTCTCCATTGTGCTAATTACAGCCGTGATAGATTGTTTTGTGCGTAAGCAAGACAGTGCAGTTAAAAGAAGTGCTTGAAAAAGTTTACATGCTGGCATGTGTTGAGTGTTGTAGAGAGAGAGAGAGAGAGAGAGAGAGAGAGAGAGTGCCTACAAGATGCACATGCACACATAATATCTCTTTATTTACAGTAAAAGTGCCTCGCTAATACAAGTAGCGCTTTCATAGCGGCTTTTACTCCATAAAGCACTATAGCAGTGTGTGGGTACGAGACGAGAGACCATCATAAACATGCATTATCATCCTGATCCGTGAGCTAGGGGGAGACTGCCATTGACATACACTCCCCACACAGGTACACACGATAATGGATCCGCTCTCTATAACATGTCAACCTCATTGTAATGTAAAAGCATTCTCTTACCCACATCTGCTGAGGGGGAGGAAGCCATGCCAGTGATGACCTGCACTCTTTTGAAATGTAACATGACTTTAAAAGCACTGGCTCAGAGGAGGATATGACTCCATACACTCCACACAGTTGTTTTGAGTTTTTTTTTTGTTATGATCTGTTAATATTGCTACAAATCTGTTTACGAAATGAAGTATATCTTATTTGGCCCTTGTTTACAGTTCAATTTTTTTTTTTTTTTCAATATATGTACTAAAATATACCAAAACTTATTTCGGTTTGTCTGGTTATGTTTTAACTGAAAGAAATTTACGTAAATAATTTATCAAACAGAATGTTATGCTAATCACTGTGCTTCTCTCACATTGTTTCCTTCCTCTTTGTTAGACTCCAAACAGATGAAGTAAACTCTTCTTCATTTGGAGACTTGACCAGTATGTAGTGTTTCATCAGAGCCGTAACTCTACAAGTGACTTGAAATAACAGATAGAGCTTTCTACGTGTGTGTGTGTGTGTGTGTGTGTGTGTGTGTGTGTGTGTGTTGTGAGAGTGTAATGCGCATTTATTGGCATGAGCTGATTGAGTCTTCTCTGAGATCTGGGCGAGGCCTCTTCCTTTCCCATCGATCCTCCACTATCCCATCAGGCAGTGCTGAGAATATCAGGCCGCCAAACATTAAGTAAACCAAGAAAGAGTGCTGGAGTAGTAATGCAAAATCCATGCTGTTTTCATTGTGCTAATTGATCCAACACTAGTGGAGATAGCGTCCGTTTATCTGTTGATTCCTTTGCCTTCCTTCTCCGTTTGCTTTCCTCTGGTCTACTCCATCAAACGTGTCGTCTCAGCTGAGAGAAATTAGCTAATGAAGTAATTACTGTGGGACGAATGCCAATAGAGTTCTATTGTTTTAGGAAAATGGATATTTCTCCAGTCTGACAACAGTCTGGCTTGTTTTACCTTCGGACGTATTAAAGCTCCTGAGAAATGATTCAGTTATTTGTCACAGGCCAAATGGATTACACAAAACGTGCAGACGCAATATTGTTTGTTTGATTTAAACTAAACAAATAGGAAACCTGTCCGGTATGTTTGATGTATGTTTGTGTATTAACACAACAGCTCTGTTCCACACACTTACTGTTCACTGCCTACATAAACAGCATCCCAACTGTCATGAAAGACTCTACGTTTGATTTGATTGAGGTTTTTCGAACCGCTTCATTTAATATTAAATGTATGGAAGTTTATTTGTAATAGGCATTTCTCTGAATTTCATGTTGTATGTTTTCACTGGAAGTGTCGTCTCTGGGAGCCCAGATCATACCTTTCATTTCATTTTGTTCATTCGTTCGTTCGTTCGTTTATTTATTTATTTATTTATTTATGTTCATTTTCATTTTTTAGTGTTGCAACACCTTTATTTGCAAATTCTACAAAAGTATAAATGGCACATTGTCTCAAATTTCTACAATGAATTTTACACAGTTAAAACTGGAGTAGAAAGACTAAAGATTCAAACCATGGCAGTGTCATAATCTGTCGTCACTGTAAAAACATCAGATATTGTTATTTGTTTGAATGACACAAGCCATATATACACTACCATTCAAAAGTTTGTGGCCGGTAAGATTTTTTTTAATGTTTTTGAAAGAAGTCTGCTCACAAAGGCTGCATTTATTTGATTGAAAACACAGGAAAAAAATATAATATTGTGAAATATTATTACAATGTTAAATAGCTTTTTTTTCTATGTGAATATATTTGAAAATGTAATTTATTCCTGTGATCAAAATTCTAATGATGATTTGCTGCTTAAGACACATTTCTGATTATTATCAGTGTTGAAAACGGTTCATGTTTCTGTGGAAGCTGACAAATTTTTTCAGGATACTTTGAGGAATAGAAAGTGCAAATGTGCACTATCAGTATATATAGAGATTCGGTTCGGTTCATGCAGTCACACAACGAATGCATTCAGTCACAGGCGATCCACACTCCAATCCAGTAGGGGGCGTGCACAATAATGCAACACTGTTTGCTAACCGCCACAACAGGAAAAAGTGCAGAAGAAGAAGAACAGACGATCTATGCATAGATATGTTTACATGTAATCTCTCAACCAGTGTTTCAACTGTGGAAAGACATCAATAAAACAGAATAATATACATTTACCTCAGGCAAGTCATTTAGTGTCCACAGCATGTTAGTTCACTAGAGAAATAAACTCTAGAGGGAGCATTTCACTAAATATATGCACTATATTAGCTTATATATTCATTATATTTACTTTACCTGTTAGTCTTAATGTTTAAATAAAATTGTCATGAAAACATGTTACGACAGTAACTGTGTAAATGATCATATTTCAAAAATGAATTGAAGTAGGAAAACAATTGAAAAATAAATTTATAATTAGATTTAGAAGTTAATGCAAAATCTGCCTTATGTGCAATTTACATTTTTTGAGTGTTGCTTATAACTAAAAATAAATAGAAACTGAATTTAATAGTTTGGGCTCTGTTGTTAATTATAACCTTAAATATTTAAATATTTTAGTAATATGCAATTAAGCTCCCTGTATATATATATATTACAGCATTAGCTGAGATTATTTATATATATATATATATATATATATCCTTAAGTAAATGTTAATTATAATTTAATTTATCTAAAGAGAGACACAATTTGTTTAATAAACCACTGTTTAATAATAGAGAAGAAAAAAGAAGCAATTTTATGTTTTATGTTTGGTTTTCTCCCTCCTGCTGTACCAAACCCGTACCGAAATGTGACTTTAATATATATATATAAAAAACAACTCTGAACGGAGTTGAATACAGCACAAGTTGCTTTGATTGTGCAGGATAAACATTGCTAAAGTGACATTTCCAAATCAGAGTGTATTGTTGATAGACTTTATTTGTAATTTACGACAATACTTGCTTACTTCAACAAAAAAAACTCAGAACAAACTTTCATTTTGGTCTCTGGAATGGCCACACTCTTGAAGAATGCAGAAATTACTTTTGTTGTGCTACGTTTGATTGATCATTAAAGAGGTTTCTTGCTGGTTTGGGTAATGCCCATTTTAATCTGTCCTGCATCTCCATCAATAAAACATCTCCGATGCGTTTCAGCTCCGCTCAGATGAATGAGCTAAAAGAGAGAGAGACTTACATTAAAGGGTTATAAAATTCCCCTTCCATGTGATAGTTGTGCACTATGTTTGTAAATGATGGCCATTTAAAATCCATAAAACTGTTATTGTGCATAATACCTTATTAATATATCTGTGTATAAGGCGCCGTTAAGCGTAGAACGTAAGAAACAAACGACTCCATGATCTGTTTTCCATCTGTCTGCCTTTTGTTTTGATACCTGCTGCAGGAAACGAGGTGTTTTCAGGAAAGGTAAATGGTTCCTTGATGCAGGGATTTTCTCTGGGATATAAATCTCTTGAGACTGTCATAACTGACAATAAACCGCTTCTGTGATATGATATTACAATAACTGTTATTTGTAATATGTGTGAAATTTAGTTATGCACTTTAAAAGTGTAACCAAATGCATTAATATTACTGGGACAAACTCACACAGATATTTATGTAAAGTATTTTTTATTTTATTTAACATTGTATAGTTAGTTTATAATTTGAATGTAAATGTATGTTTTTCCCCCCTCAGGCATATTTATTGCTTTGTTATTGTTCGGTGTCTTGAAACAGACAAAACTGGAATGTGTGATTTATAAATATTTTTGTTTGATTCCACACGCCTTCACCTTAACAACACAGAATGGAATGTTGAAAAGTGATTTGGGCCGTGTTGTTTTGATTTAGATAGGCATGTTAATGTAATGTAAATCTTTGCATTTATTCCTTTTATTGTAAAAAGATAAAGACATTTTGCAGCTGGAACCCCTGTTTGTATTAATAAAAAAATATACAGATAATATATATGTCGAATGCGAAATCCATTTCCATTTAGAATATTTATTCAAGCTTTCTTCCATGTTTGTATAATCCTAGTATTAAAAGGAAAATTCAATTTTTCGTTTCCATATAAAATGCGCACAAAATATTGCCTTTTTTTCCCTGTCTCCAGGAGCACGCCAAAAGAGGCATTGTTATTCGTTTATAATCTTCTTTGTCGTCTTCATTCATTTTTCCTCCTCTAGCTGCTGAAATAAACCATAGTCAAGAGTGTAATTTTTCAATTGCCTGATGCATTAATGAAATGATGAAAGCGCAGGATTAAAACACATTTTTTCTTCCTTTGAAACATTGTTTCCTCTCTATGCTGTTGCTTTCCCGCAGGTACTGGATACTGAATTTCGTGGCCAGACCTTGAGCTTTGTTTTGAGAGAGTGATCTAACCAAAAGGTACTGGGTGTCGACTGATGATCCATTGGTTCTTGAGAAGAGCAGGCAAATGTTGTTTATCAAATGTCTTTATACCGATAAGCCAAAACATTATGAGGACCTGCCTAATATGCTGTTGGTCCTCTGTGTGCTGCCAAAACAGCTCTGACCCATGACTCTACAACACCCATGAAGGTGTCCTGTAATATCTGTCACCAAGACATTAGCAGCAGATCCTTCAAGTCCTGTACAATCTAAAAAACACTAGGTTAAAACACTAGGTTTTCAACTCAAAGGTTGGGTAAATATAGGACAGAACACATGATGGGTTAATTTTACCCAGCAAATTGAGTTGTTTATTTAACCCAGCAATGGGTTGATTCATTTTTACTATAATACTAGCTTTTTTTTCTTTTTTTTAATACTTCATAAATGAATTTGAATGTTTACAGATTAACTTAAATCATCTAAAAAAAAAATTAAGTACTCTACCCAACCACTGGTTTGCATGATAATTCCCTTATTTTCGATCATATTTTATAGTATAGCATATTTTATATCATTTTTAATACATATTGCCTACATTTTAAGCTTGTTTAATAAATATTAAAAGTAAAAATTAAACATTTAAAAGTAATTCAAGTGTAATCGATGAGTCTCTGTTGTCCTGTTTCCACCGTAACAGCGCTGGATCTCGTGCCGGAGATGGCTCGCATTCGGCGGGAAACTGCTAACTTTAGACCGCCGCCCTGCGTTTCTCTAGTAGCCGAAAAATGCTGTGACTGACTTCATAACCTATCTATAAAAAATCAGTGTACAGTTCTGAGAACATATTTTAACATCCTAAGTATTTATATTCTGTATCTTTTTGAATAAAATCATAACATATTATGCAAGGCATCAGACGTTTCCATCATGCGAAAAGACCAATGCGACACTCGCGACATCGTGCCCCTGTATGTTGCTTTGCATAAAATTAAATGATATACACAAGAATAAAGATTGTTTTAGATAAAATTAAACATACACAAACCTCTATTTTACCGAAGACATGCACCAATTTGACGGAGCTGCACTGCTCTCTCCTAAAGAGGGCGCAAATAAGCCTGCGATAAAAATCTCAAACACTGGGCTGTTACGTCTGACCCAGGTTCTGGGTAACACAAAAACTACCCAAACACTGGGTTGTTACAGCTGACCCAGGATCTGGGTAACACAAAAACTACCCAAACACTGGGTTGTTGCATCTGACCCAGGATCTGGGTAACACAAAAACTACCCAAACACTGGGTTGTTACGTCTGACCCAGGTTCTGGGTAACACAAAAACTACCCAAACACTGGGTTGTTACGGCTGACCCAGGATCTTGGTAGCACAAAAACTACCCAAACACTGGGTTTTTGCGTCTGACCCAGGTTCTGGGTAACACAAAAACTACTTAAACACTGGAAAAATAACCCAAAAAATGACCCAAAAGGCTCAACCTAGGACTTGGGTAGAAAAAATTTTTTAGAGTGTAGGTTTTTAAGTGGAGCCTCCGTGGATCAAACTTGTTGGTCCAGCACATCCCACAGATGCTCGATTGGATTGAGATCTGGGGAATTTGGAGGCCAGGGCAACACCCTGAACTCTCCATCATGTTCCTCAAACCATTCCTGAACAATGTGTGCAGTGTGGCAGTGGAAGAGGAACTTCCACCAGGGAACATGGCCGGAGGGTTTCCCATCAGAACATTGCTCAAAGCATCACACTCCCTCCACCAGCTTTTAGTTGTCCCAGTGATCCTGGTGCCATCACCTCCCCAGGTAAACTGTGAACACATACACGGCTGTCCACGTGATGTAAAAGAAAATGGGACTCATCGGACCAGGTGACCTTCTTTCACTGCTCCAAGGTCCAGTTCAGATGCTTGCGTGCCCATTGTAGGTGCTCTCGACAGTGGACAGGGGTCATCATAGGCGCTCTGACTGGTCTGCAGCTACACAGCCCCATACGCAGCAGAGTGTGACGCACTGTGTGTTGTGACACATTCCTCCCATAACAATCATTACATTTTTTTGTGACTTGTGCCACAGTGGACCTTCTGTTGGCTCAGACCAGACAGAATAGCCTCCCTTGCCCTCGTGCATCGATGAGCCTCGGGTGCCCAACGCCCTGTCAGCGGTTTGTAGTTTGTCCCTCCTTGGACACTGTTGGTAAATTCTCACCACTGCTGACTGGGAGCAACACACAAGCCTTGCCGTTTCAGAGATACTCAGACCCAGTCGCCTTGCCAGAACAATCTGGCCCTTGTCAAAGTCACTCAGATCTTTATTGCTTCCCTTTTCTCCTGCATCCAACATGATTATGAGAACTGATTGTTTACTTACCATCTAATCTACCCAGACCTTAATATGTGGCCTTGTTAAGAGATGATCAACGATATTTGCTTCACATGTGACTGGTCACAATGTTTTTGCTCATGTTTTTATCTATGTATTTGTTTGCAAATGGACCTTATTGCTGTGAAGGTTTTTGTTTGTTTGCTTGAATTCCTCTTGAGTTTTGTTGTAGTTTCAGCCCACTTTAACTGTCTTACACTGTTTTAACTGAAGTCTTGCTGATGCCTCATTCTTGCAGACCCTTGTGACTGACAACTCATTACATATTTCTCTGAATCTCATCACATTTGGTGCCAGTCACATTCATGTGATAGACAAAGTTCATTCTAACATTGTGCATTAGGGTGATTTGGATGTGGTCATGCTCATAATGAAGACTATTCAATCACTCTTCATGGTTCTTTGAGAATTAGTTGCTGTCATTAACTTCACTGCTGTTCAAACACACTGTGATTATCTTCAACACTGCTTGGTCATGCCTCCTGAGTCACCATGAAATATTTGTTTCTCATTTTTTTTACATTCATCTAAAAGACTTTTTTAAAATGATTCCTTATGTACAGTATAAACTTCCCACAATGTTAAAACATTTTATATTTTTACATTTTATAAAAAAATATTTATTTATTTAGGGTATTCACATTAGCATGGTCATGAAAGATTTACTCATGACATCACAATGTTTAATGAGATTTAATCATAATTATAAAAAAAAAGATAATTGAAGCTCATTATTTTTTTTTAAACTCAACCTCATGTTGTACTAAACCTGTATTGTTTTATTTGTTTATGTGAAATATAAAAGCAGAAAGAAGTTTGTGTTGGTCGCTCTTTTCCAAGTGGATACAGTGAATGGGGACTCATTATTGGCCGGCGTTTGGATGTAAACACGGAAGCGCTGCAACAAAAATAACATATGGGAATGACAGGGGAAAGACAAATTTGTTGAATAAAGTCGTTATTTTTTTGTTTTTGCGCACAAAAGTATTCTCGTCACTTCATAACATTAAGGTTGAACCACTGTAGTCACTTTGACTATTTTAACGATGTCTTTACTACTTTTCTGGACCTTGAATGTGGTAATTTTATTGCTTTCAATGGAGGATAAAAAAAAAAAAAACTCTCGGATTTCATCAAAAATATCTTAATTTGTGTTCTGAAGATGAACGAAGGTCTTACGGGTTTGGAACGACATGAGGGTGAGTAATTAATGACAGAATTTTTATTTGTGGGTGAATTAACCCTTTAATGTCTGCAACCAGATCATTGAGTCAGTGAGTTTAACAGTTTTGTGAACAAATGAATTTTATTTTCATGAATTAGGCATTGCTAGTTCTCAAATGAATCTGCTATGAAGGTCAAGATTTTCATTGAATGACAACTTACATTCCTTTAAATTCCACTATTTCATTTCATTGATTTATTTATTTATTTTTTTTTTTTTAAGCAGTTTATTTGAGCATGGTATTTAATATCCAGTATAGCACAAATTAAAAGGAACACATTTCTTGTTTGGTGATAATGCAGGGGGCTTTACAGATGTGGAGGTGCACGAGACAAATAAAGTGTTGAGAAACACTGATCCATGAGATTCAGAGCTCACAGAATCAGAAGATCTGCATAAAACAGACGTTTGATTTCAGAAATCAATTCCTAAAATTATTTCATTTCTCTCCCTCTCTGCGAAAGTCTCCACAGCTTTAGTTTATTGCTGTCCTCAGCACACTTTATCCCACGCAAAGCCCACCGTGTTTCTCTGCCTCTTTTTCCTCCCGCTGTTTTGTATGTATGTTGTTTTTTAATGCAGCGCTGGACGGCCGACCAGCACGTTTACAGTTAGGGTCGTGTTGAGCCCACTGCCCTGTAATACCAGGGCTTTACAAAATGCATTCCCCCCTCCTCTCATCGCATTAGAATATGAAAGTGTGTGCGGTTCCGCAGTTGTCCGCAGACATACTCTCATGCATAAGACATGAGCGCCGCAGTCAATGCGATTGGCGGGGCGAGGCGCGTTTAGGGAGAGAGGATATCCCTGGTCTTAGACACATACACATGCTATAATGAGCAGGATTTGATTCTTCAAACATCATATGCACTGGGGAGGAAGTGCACTTTAGCGTGCGTGTGCGCATTTACGTGTTAAAAGTATCTCTCTTGTATGCCGCGTGGGGGATATAAAGAATCGCTGAAGTTTATTTAAAAAGGGCTTGTTAGAAGGAGTCTCTTGTACTTGTCAATTTTGAGAGCTTTTTGAGAGCTTTTCCAGCTGAAAACTTGAATACCTTCATCTTTTTTATGTCATTGTATCTCAAGGAGCGTCAGTGATTTTGTGTTTATGAATAGGTACTTTTGTGCATGCGCGTAAGTTTACTAGGTAATTGTTTTCGGACAAAAAATAGTCCCTAGAATTTTTTTTTTTTTTTTTTTTTTGGAAGTGCTTTAAATATAAAATGATTCATACTATATATATATAAAACATACACAAAAACGATATTTTTATTTTTTCTATATATTGTTTGTGTGTATGTATACATCTATGTGTTATAGATGATATATAAAATTAATATATAATGCATTATAGTCTGTATCCTTTATAAATAGCCTTTTATAAAAATATTAGAAGTCTGGTTTGTTCTCATTTATATATTGTATGTATATTTATATATTTATGGTTTGGAGACTTTAGCAATATTTTAATGTCTTTTGTATTATAACAAAAATTAAGTGGCATTTTTAGCACACTTACGTTTCAAATTTGTAAAATAAAAATGAAGAGTTCAAAATTAAGACAAAAGTATTAAAGGAATGTTTTGTGGGACATAGTTAATTTGTTTAACAACTGTACACTCGTGGTTATTAATAATGCCCCAATTCATAAAAACTGTGCATTCTGATATCCTAATCATTTTATATTATGTTTTTGCAATATTCTGCCCAAATCTGGGCCCACTAATCCATGTATGTCTCCAAAAATGTTCATGGTATTGGCTATTTTTATGAAAATATCATTATACTGATAGGTTTATAATAAGGGAAAAAGGGAGGGGTGTATTCAGGAGTGGATTTCAGTGTATAACAGTTGTGGGCAAAGAGAAAACTGCCTCTGAAACTCTTCTCAATCTCTCTCTCTGTGGATGACAAGCACCACAGTGGGACGCTGAGTTTGATCAGGTGATGCAGTACATATACTCCAGCATGTCTGAGCACTCTTTCCCGCACTTCGTAACACTCTTTCCAAACTGCACATTTGCTCTGTGGGGTTCACTGCAGTACTGGTAACCTATAGACTCGGCCTCCCGCAAACATCAATTATTTACTGCTGGGCTGCAGTGTGCTAGTCAATGTCAGTGCCTGAGTGAGAGAGAAGGAGAGGGAGAAATATAGGAAGAGAAAGACAAGAAATGATGTGAGCTCAAGCAATTTTGTTCTGCTTCAATTACCGGTCTAAATGGACTTGACCCCTCTGTTATTTTCTCTTTCTCTGCAAGCAGAGAAGTTCATGTCCCAGGCACTTTTCATGAAGAAGGTTAAAAATAGGCCATGAAACCTTAAAAATGAAGCACAATTTGTGTTAAAAAAAGAGGGAAAAAAAGTAATGAAATTATGCACTTGTCTTTACATCGTTCATGTCAGCAGGGTCTCAATCAGGGATCCTCAAATCCAGCTCTGCAGAGTTTAGCTCCAGCCCTAACCAAAGATTAGTGAAGTGAATTAAGGTCTTCAGAATTACTATAAAATTACATGTAGGTGAGTTTGATCAGAGTTTGAGCTAAATTCTACAGGGCAGTGGCCATCAGGGCTGGATTTTGCCTGGTCTAAACTATTGTTTATTTAACATATCTAATAATTCTCACAAAAAAAAAAAAAAAAAAAGAGAAAGATTTTGTCCCACCACTCTACGTTTTTGCTGACTACTTCATAAATAGCATTGAATATGTCATTCATATAAAAATGACAGAGAAAGACAGAGAAAAAAAAATAAGTTTGGAGAGAGATAGAGGTCTTTTTACACATAGAGGCAAACTAAATAGCTGAAGTATGAATGAGTGGGGGAAGCTCTGTGAAGAAAGGCTTTGAACAACGGATGAACGACAGAGGACAAAATAAAACACAGACATTCGTTGTTTTGAGTCGCAAGAGAGAAGCAAGGCGTGAAAGACGAAGCTACCTGGGGGATGTTTCCTTGTTCATTCACCCCTCTGTCTTTCTCTCACTCTCTTTCTCTTCCTCGGTCTGGCTGTTTCTCTCAAAGTGAGGTCATCTGAACAGCTGAATGGTACACCATACAGAAAAGGCATTGAATGCAAGATTGAACCATGACAACTTTAGACAAAACATGAAACAAAATAAAAAAAAAAAAAATTACATTGGGTTAGTTCACCCAAAAATGAAAATTAGCCCATGATTTACTCACCCTCAAGCCATCCTAGGTGTATATGACTATCTTCTTTCAGATGAAAACAATTGGAGTTATATTAAAAATATCCTTACTCCTCCAAGCTTTATTATGGTAGTGAATAAGGCTCGAGCTTTTAAAGCCCAAAAAAGCACATCCATCCATCATAAAAGCAATCCATACGACTCCAGGGGGTTAATAAGACCTCCTGAAGTGAAGTGATTGGTTTTTGTAAGAAAACATCCATATTTAAAACTATATAAACAATAATAACTGGCTTTTGGTAACGGCGATACGTGAGTCGAGTTGCGGCAGAAGAGTGACCTCTGACCCAACTCATGACGTAGGATGACTACTCTCGCGGTTCAAACAAATAGGGCTGTGCAACAAACTCTATCGAAATCCTCCAACATTTCTCTTTAAAAATTCTCGTTTTAGACTTCTAATTCATGACTGGTGTTTTGTTTTGCTCTCTCCTCTGCGCTTTCGCATTCATCGATATGTCACGCATCGGGTCAGGATATTTTTTAATATATGTCCGATTGTGTTCGTCTGAAAGAAGATAGTCATATACACCTAGGATGGCTTAAGGGTGAGTAAATCATGGGATAATTTTCATTTTTGGGTGAACTAACCTTTTAAGATGAACTTTGTATCCATTTATTTTATTTTGTTGTTAGCTCTTGTTGAGGGGTCATATGTCCAGCTCATCCAGAAAATCTCATTACTTAATACTGTGAGCATTTAAAGGTTTTCTGACACACCTATTTCAGGTTTTGGAGTTTCTAATAATGACCTGATGAGTTGATTCTATTGTGTTTAATTAAATTTGGACATATCCAAATGTTGTATTATTATGGGTACCAGGGTTAGGAAACACTGTTATAGCAGATATGAATTGGGGATGGGACATGTTCACTGGAATGAGAGGATCCTTTGTTTTGTGGGTCTTTGATGCTGGTCATTAATGGGTGATGTGGAAGTGGAAGTTATGTATATGTGTGGAATATGTGTGTATATATAGGAATGGAATTTATCCCAATAAGTGTACAGGTGTTGACAGTTTCTCAACCCTGCCTTCTCACACTTGGCCTAATTGTCCTTGTACCCAGTTCACCTATGACAGTCTTTTTGCCATGTATTATTGACTTGATGGATATCTCAGAAGGTAAAGAGATATTGGAGGAGGAGCATCATCCTTAAAAATTAATCTGTTTTGCCGTTTGTTGACCCTTCCCAATGAGGACCCTGAACAGACTCTTTTCCATTACTGCATGTCTACGTTCTGTAGGGAAGAGTTTATTTCTGAATGCTCTTCATCTTGAAAGTACCTGGAAAAAGACAATTTTGACTTCCTCTTCTGGTGTGTCTGTTTGGACATGTAGAGTGGTGTGTTAAGCCTCTTTTGCTTTTTCTGCCTTATTGGTCCATTTCAAGCCGCTCTTTTCTTGTCAGGTCTGTGAGGGTTTAAGTTAAACATCTGTAATAGCTGACCAGCTCAAGGAAAGCAGATATCTTACTCTTTGTCAGATGCCAGGGACATTTCTTTACTGCATCACCCTTGTCTTTCTGGGGCTTTATCCATCCTTTCCCCTTCTGGAAGGCTGAGTATCATTCTTCATAAAGATGACTCTTGTCAGTCGGTCCAGCACTATTGAGAAGTAGAAAAAGGTCCTACCAGCTTGCATAGTGAATTGATTAGGTTGATTCCACTAAACTTGAAGACCTTGTGGAAGCCATTGTAGAGCCATTGAAGCTGTAGTCTGTAGGGCTTTACAATGACTTTAGAAAATGTAAAAATCTTGTGCAATTCTACGTTGGTGCATCTGGTGTTCTTTGCAAAGACGTCCATGTAATGACTCTTTCAGCTGCTGTTTCCTGAATGGAGAAAGCTGTCTCCCCAAGAATACACCAGCCAGGGTCTCAGGGTCTACAATTCAGCAGTTGATACAGCTTTCCCTTGATCACCAGGCTTTTCCCCCATAAAAAGGCTTGTTTGCCTCTCTCTCCCGAAAGATCCACCTACTACAGTCTACTTGGCCAAATCAGACATCTCTTCAGATCTCTGTGCAGCTCAGGATGAGTGCATTCTCTTCTCTTGCTAGAATTCTTCCACAATGAAGTCTATGAGCTGGTTGAGGCCTGGCCAATAATTATAATTATTATTATTATTATTATTATTATTATTATTATTAGAGAGTTAGACTTGTAACCCAAAGGTCACGAGTTTGAGTCTCAGTACTGGCCAGTGCTTGAAGTGGGCCGGTATGTGCCGGCACTTCTCAATTTTTACCTTTAGCGTAACCACCAGTTTTCCTTGCGTACCGGCACATCTACGGAAGAGTTTTGAACCAAGCATATTTTTTCCACTTCAAGCACTGGTACCGGCAGGAAATGTAGGTGGGGGGAGTGAATGAACAGCGCTTTCTTCCACTCTCATTGCCCACAACTGAGGTGCCCTTGAGCAAGGCACCTAACCCCCAATCACTCTCCGAGCGCCGCAGCAAAAACGGCTGCCCCGGGTGGGTGAAATGCAGAGCACAAATTCTGAGTATGTGACACCATACTTGGCTACATGTCACTTTCACTTATCCAGAATGTTCGCACAAATTTCAGGGATGGTGAGAGTGTCTATGTATATGCAATGTTCCAACTATGTGTTTTGGTTCCAACTTTACAGTGCCAAGCATCGTTCAAGGTTGCCCAATTTTTAATTGAAGCTTTTGCTTATACCCCATCATTCTCCCATAGTGCCAAATATGGTAAGATCATTCTGTTAGTGCTGCATGTCCTTCAATGGATGTACCCATAATGAATATTTGAAAGCATGAACCTTTCTTCAACAAAAGAAAAGGCCTGAATTCTCTTTGTCCAGACATTCCCATTTGCTTGCCCTTTTTTAAAGCAATCACTAAATTGTGGCCAATAGTAGCTGAGCTAGTAAGCTTTGGTTGTTTTGATTTTGACAACTTTAAGGTCTTCTGGGTATAGCATACATGTAGGAAATTTGCATACTGTGTTCATATGCCATACTGTGTTGCTTTGAAAAGTAGTTTGAGCAGTATGTGAGTGTGTGTGTTCAAACACAGTATTTGTCTTTCTTTCTCTCTCCTCTGCTGTGGTCCGTTGGTTGCAGGGCAGACTTAAAGGTGAGCCTCTCACGTTTACTCCCTCTTACATCATCCTGTCAGGCGTGTCATTGAGGGGATGTGAAATCAAGCGCTCCTCTCCTGGCTCTTAATTTAGACCCCCAGGTCAGCGTGGCTCTGTCCAGCCCAAAGCACTGATCTCCCCCTGGCCCCCACCAGGCCTCTCCATTCTCCTCCAGCTCACCGGCTAATACTCCTGGAAGCCTGTATCAGTCCTGGGTCTTGCCTTAACTCTTGCCCCAGTTGCCCCTCCCTCACCTGGGTTAACCCCACAGAGAATGGGACCTACAAGAAGATTAATGGGGCATGCTGTCAGGGAAAAAAATTGTTTGTTTCTGTGTATGCCTGTATTTGTGTGTGCATGGCTGTGGTGGTATACAGACTGCTCCGTAATTCAGGGATTTGGGAATGGCTAAAGTGCAAAGCAATTAGAGATGAAAAGATATATGTTTTTACAGTTGTTTGTTTCTCTGGAGCTCATATTTTTTTTGGATATTCTTTAAAGGAGTACAATTTCTCACAGTTCGGTTTGTTTCACGATTTATGTGCAGTTGGGTGTGCATGGTGTAACACGTTGGTGTTGGTGTAAGCTAGGGACGTCCAATCCTACTCCTGGAGAGCCAATATCCTGCAGAGTTCAGCTACATCCTGCCCAAACACACTTGCTTGGAAGTTTCTGGTAATCCTGAAGACCTTACTTAGCTGGTTCAGGTTTTATTTTATTAGGATTGGAGCTAAACTCTGCAGGACAGTGCCAGGTGCAGGATTGGACACCCCTGCCATAAGCATATGCTGGACATGCAGAGCACATGTGCACTATAAATAATTATGTATTAACTCAAAAAAAAAAAAAAAAAAAAAATGAAAGCAACAGTTTCCATCATTTTTTTGAGTTATGACAACTTTGAGTGAATTTACGTTTAACCAACAAGCTACATTGAGTTAGAGGAACTTAGAATTTGTAACATGAACATAAAATCTTGATTATTCACAAAAAGTTAATTACAAAAAAAAATAAGTCACAGCTATCAACAGCTATCATAGCACATGCTAACATAACTTATTTAACTTGTATATTTATTGAACAAGATATTTCTTGTCACTTATATACACTTATTGCTTATAGAGTCAATAGTGTTTATCTTCATGTATCTACTCTTCAGATCAATGGTAACCACAAAAACTTCAACGTTACAGAAACTCATTTAAATGTCAAACATTACAGCACTAAACACTAACAGGTCTTTCCCTTCACTAAAAACAAATAAATTAACACTTAATTTCAACTTTTATTCTCATTATCCAGTTCTATGCAAAGCATGCTGGGAACTAGAAATCCACTGCCTAATTTCCGAAGTTATCAAGACATTACGTTACTACAACTTATTTATTTTATTTTATTTAAAAAAAAAAAGCCAATTAACGCAGAAATTTTAGTTTGAATTACAGACAATATTAAGTTGATGTAATGATCAACATTATTATGTCAACAGAACTCTACAGAATAATGTTTGCAACTTAAAAGGTTTAATTAAAACAATAAATTCAATTTTTTAACTTACAACAATGCATTTATTTAAGTTGTGGTAACAGGTCCCCTGAGTTACTTTTTGGCTAAACAACACTGGTGGCTTTTCTATCTGTGGTTTATAATGTGGCTTATCACCATTTTCAACCAAAATTTAAATGTTGAAATTAACATTAAGATTAATAAATGCTTTAGAAGTATTGTTAATTCTTAGTCCATGTTAACTAAAGTGGCTAACTAATGTTAATTAGTGAAACCTTATTGTAAAGTGTTACCATACACTGTAAACCCGAATAAGTTGGGCTAACTCAAAAAATTTGAGGTATGATGTTCCCAATTTTAAGTAAGCAGAACTATCAAGTTTTGAGTTTGTAGTACTCATGCAAGATAATTGCTCTTAACTTGAAGTACTGAGTTAGCTAACTCACACACTTTGATAGCAATTAACTTAAATTATTTAGTTAATTAACTTTTTTTTTGAGGTCTTCCAAATCAAATGAGTTATTTACTTCATTGTAAATCCTAATAAGACAATTCAGAAAATGCCAACTTGCTAATTTACTAACATGTTAACAATAGCATGGTATAACACTTACTGAATGAGTGCAGCAACTTAAAACATGTAACTTACCTGCTCTCAAACCAAGCAGCATGTGCCACTTGTCACCATGATGGTAACTCTCAAAAAAAAAAAAACACACTAACAGAAGCTCTTCTAAATTAGCATAGCAAAACATTAATCACTACTAAATCTCCCTTATCCATCAATTTTGCACAAAAAAAAAACAAAACAAAACAAAACAAAAAAACATTGTATAATACTTAATTTTAGCATTAACTCTCCCTTTCGAGTGCCATGGGCAATGCATGCTGGGGAATAGAAATCCCAGCCCAATTTCAGTTAAACTTAAGTTAGTCTAAATGAAAAGAAATTAGTTCATACAACTCAAAACAATAAAACAGTTTACTTAAAATATATCAGTGTTGTGAACTAAGAAAGAAAAAGAAAGTTCTAAATACTCATAACGGTTAATTAAACTGAACTAATTTGTTAAGTTTAAGTTTGTCCTACTCAAAACAATTAAGTATTTTGAGCATTAGGGTTTACAGTGTATTATTTATATATAGCATTGTGGTTTCAGTTGTACAACAATGTAAATAGCACACCTTACTTAAACTGAACAAATACAGACCATTTTAATCAGGTTTCCAGAACACTCCACCGTTATTTTTATTAGTCATGAAGCTATTCTAGAATTTTAAAATGAACAGATTTATGAGTCCCTGTCTTGCTGCAGTATTTTGTAAGCGAGTGTGTGTATGTATATACCTAATTGTCTTGAGTTCCCTCCTCTTAGCTGATATCATGCGGTATGTCAGTAAATACCAGCGGTGTCTCTTCCCCTGTAATGCTACTACACTGACGCAAATGACCTTTACTTAGCAGGTAATTGTTCAGTCCAGTGCCAATGTGTGATTGTTATCTCTCTCTCTCTCTCTCTGTGAAGAGTGCTAGGTCAGCACTAGGGTTCTCCTGCGCTAAGCTGCAAGGTCCTCTCTTCATTCTCAAGGTGTCCCCTTCCTGGGGCTTTTTTGCCTGTCTTTTTTTTCCCCCTCTTCCTATATTGGCTGGATACAACTACCGAATGGAAGACTAAGTGTTAATTCACTGTCTGATAAAGATCCTTTTAGCTGCTCTTTGAGGTCTTGTCTCTGAGATAGGACGCGCACAAACCGAAGGTAGATTGGGCTCCAAACCAGCACCGGCTAAGACTCAGCCTGGGGAGGAAAAAAAAAAAAAAAAAAAACGGGGAAAAGGGTAAAAAGAATCAATTTAATTGCTATTCATGTGTTTGAGATTGAGGCAAAGCGGCTATACAGGAATAAATGGAAGATAGGATTTTTTTTTTTCATCTACAGAAGAATGAGTGTGTGTGTAGGGAGGGAAAATAGAAGACTATTGAAAGTGCTCTGTTAGGACAGAAGGTTATCTGGCCCCGCTTTAGACTGACAGGTATAGCTGTCAAAGCTGTCGTCACCTTTGAACCCAGAACCACACGCAAGAAAACACACTGAATGAAAGACAAATGAATAAAAACGTTCTCTCTCCTTCATATAACGACAGAAACGGGGGGAGAAAAAGGATAAGAGAAAGCAGCCGTCTAATGTATGTATGGAGAGTGAGTGCGTTTAATATCAAATTTATAAAATGTAGCACTTTTCTGTTCCTTCATAGAGCTCTTGTACCTTCAACCAAACAAGCGGAAATCAATTTATTGTGTGGAAGAAGTTGGAATAGGGATGTTTGTGTCAAAGAAAGGCAAAGATTTGCATAACTTATTACTTTTCTGTAACATGTACACAATGTTCACAGTTTACCCAGAATGCCCCCCTCCACCACTCGCAAATCCTTTTATAGTACCATGTGCTTTATTTCTATTTCCTCTCAATGTTCGTACAATACAAATGCAAATGACAAACATAGTCTATTGTGCCGCCCGGCCCATGCCGTGTGTTTCCTCTTCCCATAGAATTCTGTCTTTTCAATTTCTCCGGATCATGATTATGAAAACAGATTCTTGAATTGTTCCGTCGATTCTTTGTTTCACTCTGTTGGTTTATTTATCACAAGTGTGGAAAGTAAAGGCAAGATTGATGGTAAGGAAGTATCTTTTTCCATTATTAATTTGCAAAGCAGGTACATATTTTTAATGCAGTCTTTACATAGAGCATTTTGAATATGTATTATTATATTAACAAGTGTTATTACAGATATAGTGTGTCTTAGAACACTAGTGAAAATTATTTTTCTAATTTAATATTTAAAAAAAATGCAATTATGTGATCAGCATAACAATTTGAGTGAAATGTTGAATAAAGTCCACTGTATATGCAACTATTTTTAAAGTGCTTTGGTGTTGAAAATAAGTAAATAAAGATTAACCTTTGCAATATTCTTGTAAGTGCATAGATTGATTGAATTTAATATTAAGGCAGTCTGTTTATTACGATTTCCTTGTTTACGGATCTTTTGACGCCCCGTGCAGGCCGGTATCTGGAAGCCGCAGTCCTCTGGTCGCGTGATGTTTTGACACATAGTTTGCGCTGAACCTCTCTATCCCACGCACACCTTGCGCTCTTCAATTCTGTCGAGTTCCCAGACTGTCGCTCCCCGTTCATCTTTCTACCTGAGCGCCTGACCTGCTTGCCAACTCGAGCGTGGCGTCGTCATTGTGCACGCATGTGTACGCTTTAGCATTTAAAGAAGTGCTTTAACAACCTTTGTTGTGGACACAAATGATGCAACATTTGAGAGTGTGGATGCTTACGCAGGTGCTTTCCTTTGAGCGACTGCTTAATTCGCAACATCTGCACTTTTTGGCTGCTTAACACACACCTGCACAAAACCGCAATCTGTTATTATTTATTCTTTTTTTTTCTTCTTCCAAACTATTTTCAGAAACCAGCCACGGGATTAACAACTAAATGATTGTTGTCATTAAAGCTCTGAGGGTGTTTTTTTTTTTTTTTTTTTTTTTTTTCTCTCCCTCCGAATGCCTGCATCGTAATAGGGCTTGATGACAACCTGTTTTGTTTGTATGTATATCTACTTTATTAGTTATGGGTAACATGCACACACTCCCTCATATCTTTCTTTTAATGTTGTGCTCTTTCTCGCGCGCACACACATTTTTGCAAATACTTCTACTTTCCATAAAAAAGAGCATGCTTTGACAGTTGCGTTAATTTAAGATCATGTTTGATGCATTTTTAAACAGCCGTGGACTGTTCACATTTCTGCTGCACATGCGAGCTCGTCTCTCAAATAATTTAATCATCTGTCTAATCACACTGAATATTTAAATACATCTAATGTCTAACATGCTCAGTCTCTCAAACAGTCATATGAAAAGGGCATGTTTTTACCCCCTCCGCACACATTCACACAGATTAATACAGAGTACAGACGATTCACCGGGTGATGATGTTTTTATCACAAGTGTGGAACGTAAAGGCAAGATTAATTCATATTCTATTAATCATTTGCAAAGCAGGAACACTTTTTAATACAGTCTTTATTAGAACATTACATAGATGGATATAATTTTAAATATATTATTATTAAGTGCTGTCAATCGATAAAAAAAATTAAATAAAAAAAAATACAAATTAATCACACATTTTTTCAGTAATTAATCGCGATTAAATACATTGGAGTTTTTAATATTTTTATATTGTAATAATTTCACAGTTACCCTCTTCACTGCATAAGTTATAAATTAAATATAGATTAATCTTATTAAAGCTACAGTTTTCAGTTATCTTTGTTCTTTGATGAACATTAATGACAGACATCACAGCAACTGGTTTATTAGGCTGCTGTCACTTTAAGAGCTGCCGCTGCCGAACATGACGCGTTAATTTAAGACGTTATTTAACTTATTTAAGACTATTCTAATGATAATACTCGACAAAACAGGCATTTTTGCATAATTCTGTGTTATTGTTTGCGTGAAAGAACTGGATACTGGCACACATCTTTCTGTGCACACGAGTCGTGTGTGTGTCACATGACACAACATTCACAGACAGCGCGTTTTTGTTTGTCTTGTGGCGCTTGAATGGTTTAAAGGCATTTGCGTGAATAAGAGCATGATCATATAATGTAACGCTAAGGTATGACTGAAAAAACAGCAGAAAAACTGTGTTAACTGTGTTAAATATTTTTAACGCATTAAACTGAAAAAAAGAATTGCATGCGTTAACACTAATTTTGACTAATTTTAATTAATAATTAGCATACGTCATTACAGATACAGTGCATATACTTTTTACAGATACAGTGTGAATATTTTTTAAATACATTTTTGTATAGAGTTATACTAAAAAAAAAATATATATATATATATATATATATATATATATATATATATATATATATATATATAAATATAATATAATACACACACACACAAAACATATTCAGATATTTTTGATATATTTTTACTAGTGGGTGCAGGACACTATAGTTCATTTATGTAAGTGAGGATAGCAAAATAAAGTAAACTGACATATTATACCCAAATATTCTTCATACAGTGGACTACCAGTAAAATTTATAAAAATTTGGAACCAAAAATTATTCAGACACTTTGACCTGACCATGTTTTGCTTAAGTGTTATCTGACATTAAGATATTTTTTCTGACAGTTTAACTCTGAGATCTTGTCATATTTTATTACCATTTTTTTAAACTACAGTGAATAAACTGTATTAATGAAAATGTTCAAGGTGTCTGAATAAATGTTGGTTTGACTGTGTGTGTGTGTGTGTGTGTGTATATATATAATTTTATTATTGTATATAAGATTTTTAATACAATACACAATATTTAATGTCAATAAAATATACTGGAGTGAAATGATTCACCCTAAAAACAAATAAACAAACACATGATCCATCGTCTAATATCACCAAGATGGATAGATAGATGTTCTAGTGATCTATTACTCTTGACAAGGCTTGAAGAGTCTCCAATAATCTCATGACCTCCACATCTCTGTCTTTCTTTCTTTCTCTTCCAAACACGCGCACACACCCCTTCCTCCTTATCCCTGTTTTGCCAAATCCATTGCTTCATTCAGCGCACAGTAAATAAAAGATGAATATTTATGGCCATGGCATGTCGCCTGGCTGCAGACTTGTGTAGGTTGCAGAGGAATCGATTTTTACAAACTGTGTTTTGGATTTAATTCAGCGCCTGCAAGCATTTGCATAGAAATAATCTGCACTGAGTTAGATTTAAAGGGATGGGGTGGAGGGGAAAGCTTCTAGCGTAGGACATATTGCCCCCTTTAAAGCACTCCACAACACTCTTACATCTTTATTTTCCTTTGCTTCCACACGTTACACCTCTTTCAGAATGCAATATGTCAGTTTGTCTTTCTCTTTTGCGAGTTTGCCGGCCCTTACGCCATCTGTCCAACTGGGAAGTAGAGGACAAAAACCACAGGTGAATACATTTTTTTTAACCCTTCAGATGTAAAAGTGTTTAATAAGGAGAACTGTACAAGCAGCCATCGATACTTTGAAGCCCAACACAAAGATGTTCAGCCCGTCACACACTCGTACACACCCAGCTCATCGACATTCAAACACATTATGATCAATAGGATAAACAACAGATAAACAACAGACAGGGATTTGTCAATATTTACTGTGTGTTGTAAAAGACAATTGGAATATGATGTTTCCTCATTTAATTAATGACGTTTGTGGATGAATGATGATGCCGATATTCATTCTTCCAATCCAAGAATTCATCCAGTATAAAACAATCCCACAATCTTCTGACTTTTCAGTTGTACCTAAATGCCATTTGGCTTAACCGAATCTCCAGTGCAATAAAACACCCAAGGTGATTTCCGTCCTTTCACGTCCTACCTGAAGATGACCTCATAAACTTGCAGAACAAGTCAGGATGTATTCCGCTGAGAGCTCTTTGGGAATGACATCATCAAAACGAGACGGAATAATTCACAGATTGTGGTATAGGTTGTGGAGCGCAAACGGGAGTTTCATGTTAGGTCAAATCGGCCATACTGACTATTATGTCCTGCGAGTGGAACCATTTGCGCTGCCATTCCAGCCTGCTATTTGCAGCTGTATGGAGCCTTGGTGACTGTCTGACTTTTCCAAATGGCTCCGCTCACTACCATTGACTCTAATGAAATCGGACTATTAGGGCCACTTGACACCGAGGTAATGGTGGTGACTTTTTTATGGATCATTGATAGACGCCAATAAGGAGTAGTCATGGCGATCATGGCCGGTGACAAAACATGAACTTGAATATGAAAGAGGGAGACTTTTTATTTTATTTGAGGTGCAATTGGAGGATAATTAGAGGATGTGCGTTTAATATAGATAATCTGTCCACTAACTGGAGAGTGTTTATGCAGGTGTCATTGCATTCGGAAATAGAGAGCAGGGGAATACAACATGACATATTTTCAGAATCAACTACTTGGTGGGTTTTCTGAACAACTACTCAACTAAGAGGTCTTAAAGAAGTCAGATAGATGTGAAGAGTTTGGTTCCAAAACGTGATAAACGCCATTTTAAAAAAATTGAGTTTCCACCAAAATCAGTATAGTATCTGGTTGGTTATTGAAAAGTCATTTATTAATTTTGCACAAAATGCGACGTCCGTCGTGTTATTCTGTCATGTTTTCTCTCTTTCTTTCCAAAACGCGACAAACGCCAGTCTCCCTTGTCTGCAGAATGCGATATATCAGCTCAACCAATCACAGCGCACCATTCCACGCACTGTAAACAGTAATGGCGGCGCTCTGAATACACCCGGCATCCTAGTTTTCCTTATCTACTTTGTGCTTTGTGATCAACAAAAACAGAAAAATAAATAATTTTGACGGCATTGATAAACCTGTGGTGGATTAAGAAGATGAGGCACTCAAGTCGGGAGGAGGAAAAATGCCGGCTGTTGCTTGTTCCACGACACCATCAAACTTCTGTCACGGTCCCCAAAACTGAATCATGAACAGTTTTTAAAAGCCGTTTGACCAAGAATGATTAATTCTCGAATCTGGCATTTCTAGTTTTGATTTTAAACATCTGAAAACCACATGATTGTCAAAATCTGCACTGTCAGACAAGGATTTATCAGCTATATTTTACTTTGTCACACCAATATAGCGACACCCCTGGGTAGTTGCAATCAATTCCAATGTACTCGGCAAATGTGTTTTTTACCCGTGTGGTGGCGCCAGATACTCTTTAATCGGTAATGACAAACGGAGACATAATTAATTTATAACATTAACAAGATGACTCGTTGAATTCATTTTGGGAGCGACGACTGAATGCATTTTTAGTAAAATGCCTGTATATAAGATTAGTATTGACAAAGTTCAGAGGCTGTCATATATGTGGATCAACTTACTTTGTTGTGTATTTTCAATATAAAAAATAACTTTTATATTGATGGATTAATTGCATTTAAAAAAAAAAAAAAAAACGTGTCATGGATTTATTGCATTTTGGGGGAAAAAAAATCAGTTTTTCTAATAAACCTTTGAAAATCAAAATCTAGATTTGAATTTTTAATGTTTTTATAAGCAAAAGATGCTATGTGAAAGTCTGAAACAGAAAATAGTGGTTTTCATCTTGCCACTTTCTTGATAAAGAAAACACTTTTTTTTTTTTTTTTTTTTTTTTACTCAAATTAATCAAAATGGATGTATAGCGTTTTGGAACCAAACTCTTAATGTGTTTCTTAAGGGGAAATATGTGACACAAAGAGGGCTAGGTCATCCAAAAATATATTTGCATCAATTTTATGTCTTATTTATACCCTTATTTACTTCCCCTCACGTCATTCCAAACCTGTGTCCATTTCTTTCTTCTCGGGAAACACAAAATAATATATTTTGAAGAATGTTGGGGTCCAAACGACACTTTTTTTTTTTTTTTTTTTTTTTTTTTCCCTCAAAATATCTTCTTTCGTGTTCTACTGAGGAAAGACAATCATATAGGTTTGGCATAATGAGTAAATGATGACCGAATGTTCATTTTGAGGGAATTATCTCTTTATTGATGAATTTGAATATAAAAACTAATTAGTGAAAAATTTAAATAAAAGTAAATAAGTGTGTGTGTATGTATATATGTATATATGTATATATATATATATATATATATATGAAATTAAAAAAAAAAGTCTTTTGTGTAACCTCCAGAAACAGAAATGAAAAATGGAAAATTTTGAACAACTGATTAAAAAAAAAAAAAAAAAAAGTGTACTACACTTTGACCTTCACATAGTTCCTTCCAAGTGTGAAAATGTTAAATGTGCTCAGTTAGAGCAATGATTCACCGTACCTTTGAGGTCTTGAAAGACGCGGTTAGCCATCGATCCTTCCCCCTCGCTCTGAGTTTAGTGGGCCTGACACAAAGGTACAATTAAACCCAACTCCAATTCAGCTTTAATTAAAACTACTGTTAGGAGCTTGACATTCACAGGCAGTCCGTCGCGGGATTGCTCGTGAAAGTCATGTTGTTCTTTTAATTGCTCCTGTGATTTCATGGCCTCCTGACTTCCTGCTTTGTAAACCTCGTCTCCATAACTCCTGGTCCATATACGAATAGCGGAACAGATTGAATTAAAACAATGACGGTCTAATAAGATAAAGCACTCTCAAAATAGATTAACCTTTCCACACCAAGACACTTCACTCCCCTTTCCTTTTGCGTGCGTACGTAGCCCTCCAAACTTTAATCTTCATTACGTCCTTTGATTTCTTCTTCTTCCACCGCTACAGGAAATGCATAATTTAGACCCTTTGAAGTTCCTCCAATGATACTGACAACATGTTACCTTTAATCTTTAGAGCCCCTGAACATTAAATATTTAGCCATTAACTTAACAAAGGACGAGCCAGACCAAAACGTAAGCCTCCTCCCTTCTTGACTTCTCAACGTTGTGTGCTTTACACAAGGCCAATGAGAACCAATTAACTTCAGAGAGAACGGTGTGTTTTCTTACTCCGTCTTTTTCCTTTCCGACCTGCGCTTGTTTTTCCTCCACGTTTATATCATGTCATTACCCTTGAACAAAAGGCGGAAAAGTAAAGTGCTGGCGTGTGCAAAAAAGCGGCAAAGTATCTGCTTGACTTAAAGGCTAAGTGGCTGAACATCTCCCTGTCGCGCA